>NW_028125540.1:0-242484 GCF_965194825.1 Balaenoptera physalus
GAATCGCCTTTAAAGCACATGAAAAGCGGCAAAACGTTGACAATGATGCCCTAGGCCAAAAAGGGCTTATGCGTTTTTTCCTGAATATATTCAGGAAAAAACGCATAAGCCCTTTTTGGCCAACCAAGCAACCTGGAAAGGCAAATCAGCGCTACAAAGAAGTCTCGCTTCCCATCGGTCAAAAGGGCCATGCTGAAAAAAGTGTCAAAACCAGAAATGCAGGAAAGGCCATGGAGAAATGGGAGCCTTGCTACACTGATGGGCGGGATGTAAATTGCCAAGAGCCACTCTGGAGAAGGGTACGGTGTGTCCTGAAACATCTAAAAAACACAGCTTAGAGAGCATAGGGCACTTCCACGCATGGGGGTATAAAGTGGGAAAATTGAAAATCAGCAAGACACAGGCACCCCAAAGTTTAGGACTGCTCTGTTGACAAGGACCTCCACTTCATTCCACCTTAAATATCCCAAGAAAGCGAAAAATGGATAAAGAAGTGGTGGTCCTTATGTACAATGGAATATCACTCAGCCATGAAATCAATGTCATAAGGCTAGCAGCAGCATGATGAGTGGATTTAGGTACGACGATTCTAAGTGAAATAAGTCACACAGAAAAGGACACTTCTCATAAGGTGTCACTTATAGAGGGACTGTAAAAACCGTTACACTTGAACTGAATTACAAAACAGAACAGAGTCACACAAGCAGAAAACACACTATGGCTGCTTAAGGGGAAAGGAGAGGTGGGGTGATACATAAAACAAGAGTTTCAAATTAGCTCAGATACCGTTCCATAAACCCAATATGTAACAGACAAGACCTACTCCTTGCTCAGAGAACTGGACTCAACACGCCCGATTCACCGCACAAGAATATATCTGACTAGTAATAATCTTAAAACCTATGTATTGATATCTCTCTGTTAGTGTGTCAAGTGGGTGTAAAGCGGCATAAACACAGCCGTGAAAAGCAGCTAAACCCCATTATAAAAATAAATTACATTTAAAAACCCATGAAACAAAGACAGGGAAAGAGAGAGAAATTCTTACACAATTCGTTCAGGGGCTGTGATGCAACCTGAATTCACCATATCTAGACCCACAGCTGGATGAGACATAAGGGTGGACACTCTTGGGGCTGAGAGGTTTGGTGAGGTTGGGTGAGCAAACGCAGACCCTTTAAAGTAATACTGCGTGCTACCCATCGCATGGGTCCCAAATCTCCAGGTTCAAGGGCATCTTCCTAAATCGAAAACATGAATGAGAAACCCAGAAGATGGTACACCGTGTGATGGGGAAAGGTTTCTAAAATGCACCTCATTTCTCATCTCCTTGTGCTCGGGTTGGCCATTCCAGCCACTTTACTAGCAATCTCCCTACTTGGAGCATCAGCACCTTTAGCCTCCTGTTCCGTACAGGTTTCAATTTGTCCTGAGGATGAACGGGAAGATGGGGAACCAATGAGAGACTAGCTCTTCGTGTTGGGACAGGCACAGGTCACTCTATTTTCCCATCAGGAAGAAGAATTAACCACAGGCTCAGCCTGCCCCCCAGAACCAGAACAGGGCCTGAAGCCATCCTGCGCTTTTGCGGCCAGCTCCCAAAAAATCGAGTTGTAAAATGGAGCTTCAGGGCACTGCAATTCACAAACCTGCAGAGTTATAAATGATAACTCTCGTCCACAAATATATTGAGGGAAGGCAAAGAAGAGGATTTGAAATCAAGGCAGAATTGCAGGAAACAGATTTCAGGAGGTAGATTCGAATCGCCTTTAAAGCACATGAAAGGCGACAAAACGTTGACAATGATGCCCTTGGCCAAAAAGGGCGTATGCGTTTTTTCCTGAATATATTCAGGAAAAAACGCATACGCCCTTTTTGGCCAACCAAGCAACCTGGAAAGGCAAATCAGCGCTACAAAGAAGTCTCGCTTCCCATTGGTCAAAAGGGCCATGCTGAAAAATGTGTCAAAACCAGAAATGCAGGACAGGCCATGGAGAAATGGGAGCCTTGCTAGACTGATGGGTGGGATGTAAATTGCCAACAGCCATTCTGGAGAAGGGTACGGTGTGTCCTGAAACATCTAAAAAACACAGCTTAGAGAGCATAGGGCACTTCCACGCATGGGGGTATAAAGTGGGAAAATTGAAAATCAGCAAGACACAGGCACCCCAAAGTTTAGGGCTGCTCTGTTGACAAGGACCTCCACTTCATTCCACCTTAAATATCCCAGGAAAGCGAAAAATGGATAAAAAATTTGAGGTCCATATGTACAATGGAATATCCCTCAGCCATGAAATCAGTCATAAGGCTAGTAGCAGCATGATGAGTGGATTTAGGTACGACGATTCTAAATGAAATAAGTCACACGGAAAAGGACACTTCTCATAAGGTGTCACTTATAGAGGGAATGTAAAAACCGTTACACTTGATCTGAATTACAAAACAGAACAGAGTCACACAAGCAGAAAACACACTATGGCTGCTTAACGGGAAAGGTGAGGTGGGGTGATACATAAAACAAGAGTTTCAAATTAGCTCAGATACCGTTCCATAAACCCAATATGTAACAGACAAGACCTACTCCTTGCTCAGAGAACTGGACTCAACACGCCCGATTCACCGCACAAGAATATATCTGACTACTAATAATCTTAAAACCTATGTATTGATATCTCTCTGTTAGTGTGTCAAGTGGGTGTAAAGCGGCATAAACACAGCCGTGAAAAGCAGCTAAACCCCATTATAAAAATAAATTACTTTTAAAAACCCATGAAACAAAGAGAGGGAAAGAGAGAGAAATTCTTACACAATTGGTTCAGGGGCTGTGATGCAACCTGAATTGACCATATCTAGACCCACTGCTGGATGAGACATAAGGGTGGACACTCTTGGGGCTGAGAGGTTTGGTGAGGTTGGGTGAGCAAACGCAGACCCTTTAAAGTAATACTGCGTGCTACCCATCGCATGGGTCCCAAATCTCCAGGTTCAAGGGCATCTTCCTAAATCAAAAACATGAATGAGAAACCCAGAAGATGGTACACCGTGTGATGGGGAAAGGTTTCTAAAATGCACCTCATTTCTCATCTTCTTGTGCTCGGGTTGGCCATTCCAGCCACTTTACTAGCAATCTCCCTACTTGGAGCATCAGCACCTTTAACCTCCTGTTCCGTACAGGTTGCAATTTGTCCTGAGGATGAACGGGAAGACGGGGAACCAATGAGAGACTAGCTCTTGGTGTTGGGACAGGCACAGGTCACTCTATTTTCCCATCAGGAAGAAGAATTAACCACAGGCTCAGCCTGCCTCCCGGAACCAGAACAGGACCTGAAGCCATCCTGAGCTTTTGCGGCCAGCTCCCTAAAAAAGCGAGTTGTAAAATGGAGCTTCAGGGCACTGCAATTCACAAACCTGCGGAGTTATAAATGATAACTCTCATCCACAAATATATTGAGGGAAGGCAAAGAAGAGGATTTGAAATCAAGGCAGAATTGCAGGAAACAGATTTCAGGAGGTAGATTCGAATCGCCTTTAAAGCACATGAAAAGCGGCAAAACGTTGACAATGATGCCCTAGGCCAAAAAGGGCTTATGCGTTTTTTCCTGAATATATTCAGGAAAAAAACGCATAAGCCCTTTTTGGCCAACCAAGCAACCTGGAAAGGCAAATCAGCGCTACAAAGAAGTCTCGCTTCCCATCGGTCAAAAGGGCCATGCTGAAAAAAGTGTCAAAACCAGAAATGCAGGAAAGGCCATGGAGAAATGGGAGCCTTGCTACACTGATGGGCGGGATGTAAATTGCCAAGAGCCACTCTGGAGAAGGGTACGGTGTGTCCTGAAACATCTAAAAAACACAGCTTAGAGAGCATAGGGCACTTCCACGCATGGGGGTATAAAGTGGGAAAATTGAAAATCAGCAAGACACAGGCACCCCAAAGTTTAGGACTGCTCTGTTGACAAGGACCTCCACTTCATTCCACCTTAAATATCCCAAGAAAGCGAAAAATGGATAAAGAAGTGGTGGTCCTTATGTACAATGGAATATCACTCAGCCATGAAATCAATGTCATAAGGCTAGCAGCAGCATGATGAGTGGATTTAGGTACGACGATTCTAAGTGAAATAAGTCACACAGAAAAGGACACTTCTCATAAGGTGTCACTTATAGAGGGACTGTAAAAACCGTTACACTTGAACTGAATTACAAAACAGAACAGAGTCACACAAGCAGAAAACACACTATGGCTGCTTAAGGGGAAAGGAGAGGTGGGGTGATACATAAAACAAGAGTTTCAAATTAGCTCAGATACCGTTCCATAAACCCAATATGTAACAGACAAGACCTACTCCTTGCTCAGAGAACTGGACTCAACACGCCCGATTCACCGCACAAGAATATATCTGACTAGTAATAATCTTAAAACCTATGTATTGATATCTCTCTGTTAGTGTGTCAAGTGGGTGTAAAGCGGCATAAACACAGCCGTGAGAAGCAGCTAAACCCCATTATAAAAATAAATTACATTTAAAAACCCATGAAACAAAGACAGGGAAAGAGAGAGAAATTCTTACACAATTCGTTCAGGGGCTGTGATGCAACCTGAATTCACCATATCTAGACCCACAGCTGGATGAGACATAAGGGTGGACACTCTTGGGGCTGAGAGGTTTGGTGAGGTTGGGTGAGCAAACGCAGACCCTTTAAAGTAATACTGCGTGCTACCCATCGCATGGGTCCCAAATCTCCAGGTTCAAGGGCATCTTCCTAAATCGAAAACATGAATGAGAAACCCAGAAGATGGTACACCGTGTGATGGGGAAAGGTTTCTAAAATGCACCTCATTTCTCATCTCCTTGTGCTCGGGTTGGCCATTCCAGCCACTTTACTAGCAATCTCCCTACTTGGAGCATCAGCACCTTTAGCCTCCTGTTCCGTACAGGTTTCAATTTGTCCTGAGGATGAACGGGAAGATGGGGAACCAATGAGAGACTAGCTCTTCGTGTTGGGACAGGCACAGGTCACTCTATTTTCCCATCAGGAAGAAGAATTAACCACAGGCTCAGCCTGCCCCCCAGAACCAGAACAGGGCCTGAAGCCATCCTGCGCTTTTGCGGCCAGCTCCCAAAAAATCGAGTTGTAAAATGGAGCTTCAGGGCACTGCAATTCACAAACCTGCAGAGTTATAAATGATAACTCTCGTCCACAAATATATTGAGGGAAGGCAAAGAAGAGGATTTGAAATCAAGGCAGAATTGCAGGAAACAGATTTCAGGAGGTAGATTCGAATCGCCTTTAAAGCACATGAAAGGCGACAAAACGTTGACAATGATGCCCTTGGCCAAAAAGGGCGTATGCGTTTTTTCCTGAATATATTCAGGAAAAAACGCATACGCCCTTTTTGGCCAACCAAGCAACCTGGAAAGGCAAATCAGCGCTACAAAGAAGTCTCGCTTCCCATTGGTCAAAAGGGCCATGCTGAAAAATGTGTCAAAACCAGAAATGCAGGACAGGCCATGGAGAAATGGGAGCCTTGCTAGACTGATGGGTGGGATGTAAATTGCCAACAGCCATTCTGGAGAAGGGTACGGTGTGTCCTGAAACATCTAAAAAACACAGCTTAGAGAGCATAGGGCACTTCCACGCATGGGGGTATAAAGTGGGAAAATTGAAAATCAGCAAGACACAGGCACCCCAAAGTTTAGGGCTGCTCTGTTGACAAGGACCTCCACTTCATTCCACCTTAAATATCCCAGGAAAGCGAAAAATGGATAAAAAATTTGAGGTCCATATGTACAATGGAATATCCCTCAGCCATGAAATCAGTCATAAGGCTAGTAGCAGCATGATGAGTGGATTTAGGTACGACGATTCTAAATGAAATAAGTCACACGGAAAAGGACACTTCTCATAAGGTGTCACTTATAGAGGGAATGTAAAAACCGTTACACTTGATCTGAATTACAAAACAGAACAGAGTCACACAAGCAGAAAACACACTATGGCTGCTTAACGGGAAAGGTGAGGTGGGGTGATACATAAAACAAGAGTTTCAAATTAGCTCAGATACCGTTCCATAAACCCAATATGTAACAGACAAGACCTACTCCTTGCTCAGAGAACTGGACTCAACACGCCCGATTCACCGCACAAGAATATATCTGACTACTAATAATCTTAAAACCTATGTATTGATATCTCTCTGTTAGTGTGTCAAGTGGGTGTAAAGCGGCATAAACACAGCCGTGAAAAGCAGCTAAACCCCATTATAAAAATAAATTACTTTTAAAAACCCATGAAACAAAGAGAGGGAAAGAGAGAGAAATTCTTACACAATTGGTTCAGGGGCTGTGATGCAACCTGAATTGACCATATCTAGACCCACTGCTGGATGAGACATAAGGGTGGACACTCTTGGGGCTGAGAGGTTTGGTGAGGTTGGGTGAGCAAACGCAGACCCTTTAAAGTAATACTGCGTGCTACCCATCGCATGGGTCCCAAATCTCCAGGTTCAAGGGCATCTTCCTAAATCAAAAACATGAATGAGAAACCCAGAAGATGGTACAACCGTGTGATGGGGAAAGGTTTCTAAAATGCACCTCATTTCTCATCTTCTTGTGCTCGGGTTGGCCATTCCAGCCACTTTACTAGCAATCTCCCTACTTGGAGCATCAGCACCTTTAACCTCCTGTTCCGTACAGGTTGCAATTTGTCCTGAGGATGAACGGGAAGACGGGGAACCAATGAGAGACTAGCTCTTGGTGTTGGGACAGGCACAGGTCACTCTATTTTCCCATCAGGAAGAAGAATTAACCACAGGCTCAGCCTGCCTCCCGGAACCAGAACAGGACCTGAAGCCATCCTGAGCTTTTGCGGCCAGCTCCCTAAAAAAGCGAGTTGTAAAATGGAGCTTCAGGGCACTGCAATTCACAAACCTGCGGAGTTATAAATGATAACTCTCATCCACAAATATATTGAGGGAAGGCAAAGAAGAGGATTTGAAATCAAGGCAGAATTGCAGGAAACAGATTTCAGGAGGTAGATTCGAATCGCCTTTAAAGCACATGAAAAGCGGCAAAACGTTGACAATGATGCCCTAGGCCAAAAAGGGCTTATGCGTTTTTTCCTGAATATATTCAGGAAAAAACGCATAAGCCCTTTTTGGCCAACCAAGCAACCTGGAAAGGCAAATCAGCGCTACAAAGAAGTCTCGCTTCCCATCGGTCAAAAGGGCCATGCTGAAAAAAGTGTCAAAACCAGAAATGCAGGAAAGGCCATGGAGAAATGGGAGCCTTGCTACACTGATGGGCGGGATGTAAATTGCCAAGAGCCACTCTGGAGAAGGGTACGGTGTGTCCTGAAACATCTAAAAAACACAGCTTAGAGAGCATAGGGCACTTCCACGCATGGGGGTATAAAGTGGGAAAATTGAAAATCAGCAAGACACAGGCACCCCAAAGTTTAGGACTGCTCTGTTGACAAGGACCTCCACTTCATTCCACCTTAAATATCCCAAGAAAGCGAAAAATGGATAAAGAAGTGGTGGTCCTTATGTACAATGGAATATCACTCAGCCATGAAATCAATGTCATAAGGCTAGCAGCAGCATGATGAGTGGATTTAGGTACGACGATTCTAAGTGAAATAAGTCACACAGAAAAGGACACTTCTCATAAGGTGTCACTTATAGAGGGACTGTAAAAACCGTTACACTTGAACTGAATTACAAAACAGAACAGAGTCACACAAGCAGAAAACACACTATGGCTGCTTAAGGGGAAAGGAGAGGTGGGGTGATACATAAAACAAGAGTTTCAAATTAGCTCAGATACCGTTCCATAAACCCAATATGTAACAGACAAGACCTACTCCTTGCTCAGAGAACTGGACTCAACACGCCCGATTCACCGCACAAGAATATATCTGACTAGTAATAATCTTAAAACCTATGTATTGATATCTCTCTGTTAGTGTGTCAAGTGGGTGTAAAGCGGCATAAACACAGCCGTGAAAAGCAGCTAAACCCCATTATAAAAATAAATTACATTTAAAAACCCATGAAACAAAGACAGGGAAAGAGAGAGAAATTCTTACACAATTCGTTCAGGGGCTGTGATGCAACCTGAATTCACCATATCTAGACCCACAGCTGGATGAGACATAAGGGTGGACACTCTTGGGGCTGAGAGGTTTGGTGAGGTTGGGTGAGCAAACGCAGACCCTTTAAAGTAATACTGCGTGCTACCCATCGCATGGGTCCCAAATCTCCAGGTTCAAGGGCATCTTCCTAAATCGAAAACATGAATGAGAAACCCAGAAGATGGTACACCGTGTGATGGGGAAAGGTTTCTAAAATGCACCTCATTTCTCATCTCCTTGTGCTCGGGTTGGCCATTCCAGCCACTTTACTAGCAATCTCCCTACTTGGAGCATCAGCACCTTTAGCCTCCTGTTCCGTACAGGTTTCAATTTGTCCTGAGGATGAACGGGAAGATGGGGAACCAATGAGAGACTAGCTCTTCGTGTTGGGACAGGCACAGGTCACTCTATTTTCCCATCAGGAAGAAGAATTAACCACAGGCTCAGCCTGCCCCCCAGAACCAGAACAGGGCCTGAAGCCATCCTGCGCTTTTGCGGCCAGCTCCCAAAAAATCGAGTTGTAAAATGGAGCTTCAGGGCACTGCAATTCACAAACCTGCAGAGTTATAAATGATAACTCTCGTCCACAAATATATTGAGGGAAGGCAAAGAAGAGGATTTGAAATCAAGGCAGAATTGCAGGAAACAGATTTCAGGAGGTAGATTCGAATCGCCTTTAAAGCACATGAAAGGCGACAAAACGTTGACAATGATGCCCTTGGCCAAAAAGGGCGTATGCGTTTTTTCCTGAATATATTCAGGAAAAAACGCATACGCCCTTTTTGGCCAACCAAGCAACCTGGAAAGGCAAATCAGCGCTACAAAGAAGTCTCGCTTCCCATTGGTCAAAAGGGCCATGCTGAAAAATGTGTCAAAACCAGAAATGCAGGACAGGCCATGGAGAAATGGGAGCCTTGCTAGACTGATGGGTGGGATGTAAATTGCCAACAGCCATTCTGGAGAAGGGTACGGTGTGTCCTGAAACATCTAAAAAACACAGCTTAGAGAGCATAGGGCACTTCCACGCATGGGGGTATAAAGTGGGAAAATTGAAAATCAGCAAGACACAGGCACCCCAAAGTTTAGGGCTGCTCTGTTGACAAGGACCTCCACTTCATTCCACCTTAAATATCCCAGGAAAGCGAAAAATGGATAAAAAATTTGAGGTCCATATGTACAATGGAATATCCCTCAGCCATGAAATCAGTCATAAGGCTAGTAGCAGCATGATGAGTGGATTTAGGTACGACGATTCTAAATGAAATAAGTCACACGGAAAAGGACACTTCTCATAAGGTGTCACTTATAGAGGGAATGTAAAAACCGTTACACTTGATCTGAATTACAAAACAGAACAGAGTCACACAAGCAGAAAACACACTATGGCTGCTTAACGGGAAAGGTGAGGTGGGGTGATACATAAAACAAGAGTTTCAAATTAGCTCAGATACCGTTCCATAAACCCAATATGTAACAGACAAGACCTACTCCTTGCTCAGAGAACTGGACTCAACACGCCCGATTCACCGCACAAGAATATATCTGACTACTAATAATCTTAAAACCTATGTATTGATATCTCTCTGTTAGTGTGTCAAGTGGGTGTAAAGCGGCATAAACACAGCCGTGAAAAGCAGCTAAACCCCATTATAAAAATAAATTACTTTTAAAAACCCATGAAACAAAGAGAGGGAAAGAGAGAGAAATTCTTACACAATTGGTTCAGGGGCTGTGATGCAACCTGAATTGACCATATCTAGACCCACTGCTGGATGAGACATAAGGGTGGACACTCTTGGGGCTGAGAGGTTTGGTGAGGTTGGGTGAGCAAACGCAGACCCTTTAAAGTAATACTGCGTGCTACCCATCGCATGGGTCCCAAATCTCCAGGTTCAAGGGCATCTTCCTAAATCAAAAACATGAATGAGAAACCCAGAAGATGGTACACCGTGTGATGGGGAAAGGTTTCTAAAATGCACCTCATTTCTCATCTTCTTGTGCTCGGGTTGGCCATTCCAGCCACTTTACTAGCAATCTCCCTACTTGGAGCATCAGCACCTTTAACCTCCTGTTCCGTACAGGTTGCAATTTGTCCTGAGGATGAACGGGAAGACGGGGAACCAATGAGAGACTAGCTCTTGGTGTTGGGACAGGCACAGGTCACTCTATTTTCCCATCAGGAAGAAGAATTAACCACAGGCTCAGCCTGCCTCCCGGAACCAGAACAGGACCTGAAGCCATCCTGAGCTTTTGCGGCCAGCTCCCTAAAAAAGCGAGTTGTAAAATGGAGCTTCAGGGCACTGCAATTCACAAACCTGCGGAGTTATAAATGATAACTCTCATCCACAAATATATTGAGGGAAGGCAAAGAAGAGGATTTGAAATCAAGGCAGAATTGCAGGAAACAGATTTCAGGAGGTAGATTCGAATCGCCTTTAAAGCACATGAAAAGCGGCAAAACGTTGACAATGATGCCCTAGGCCAAAAAGGGCTTATGCGTTTTTTCCTGAATATATTCAGGAAAAAACGCATAAGCCCTTTTTGGCCAACCAAGCAACCTGGAAAGGCAAATCAGCGCTACAAAGAAGTCTCGCTTCCCATCGGTCAAAAGGGCCATGCTGAAAAAAGTGTCAAAACCAGAAATGCAGGAAAGGCCATGGAGAAATGGGAGCCTTGCTACACTGATGGGCGGGATGTAAATTGCCAAGAGCCACTCTGGAGAAGGGTACGGTGTGTCCTGAAACATCTAAAAAACACAGCTTAGAGAGCATAGGGCACTTCCACGCATGGGGGTATAAAGTGGGAAAATTGAAAATCAGCAAGACACAGGCACCCCAAAGTTTAGGACTGCTCTGTTGACAAGGACCTCCACTTCATTCCACCTTAAATATCCCAAGAAAGCGAAAAATGGATAAAGAAGTGGTGGTCCTTATGTACAATGGAATATCACTCAGCCATGAAATCAATGTCATAAGGCTAGCAGCAGCATGATGAGTGGATTTAGGTACGACGATTCTAAGTGAAATAAGTCACACAGAAAAGGACACTTCTCATAAGGTGTCACTTATAGAGGGACTGTAAAAACCGTTACACTTGAACTGAATTACAAAACAGAACAGAGTCACACAAGCAGAAAACACACTATGGCTGCTTAAGGGGAAAGGAGAGGTGGGGTGATACATAAAACAAGAGTTTCAAATTAGCTCAGATACCGTTCCATAAACCCAATATGTAACAGACAAGACCTACTCCTTGCTCAGAGAACTGGACTCAACACGCCCGATTCACCGCACAAGAATATATCTGACTAGTAATAATCTTAAAACCTATGTATTGATATCTCTCTGTTAGTGTGTCAAGTGGGTGTAAAGCGGCATAAACACAGCCGTGAAAAGCAGCTAAACCCCATTATAAAAATAAATTACATTTAAAAACCCATGAAACAAAGACAGGGAAAGAGAGAGAAATTCTTACACAATTCGTTCAGGGGCTGTGATGCAACCTGAATTCACCATATCTAGACCCACAGCTGGATGAGACATAAGGGTGGACACTCTTGGGGCTGAGAGGTTTGGTGAGGTTGGGTGAGCAAACGCAGACCCTTTAAAGTAATACTGCGTGCTACCCATCGCATGGGTCCCAAATCTCCAGGTTCAAGGGCATCTTCCTAAATCGAAAACATGAATGAGAAACCCAGAAGATGGTACACCGTGTGATGGGGAAAGGTTTCTAAAATGCACCTCATTTCTCATCTCCTTGTGCTCGGGTTGGCCATTCCAGCCACTTTACTAGCAATCTCCCTACTTGGAGCATCAGCACCTTTAGCCTCCTGTTCCGTACAGGTTTCAATTTGTCCTGAGGATGAACGGGAAGATGGGGAACCAATGAGAGACTAGCTCTTCGTGTTGGGACAGGCACAGGTCACTCTATTTTCCCATCAGGAAGAAGAATTAACCACAGGCTCAGCCTGCCCCCCAGAACCAGAACAGGGCCTGAAGCCATCCTGCGCTTTTGCGGCCAGCTCCCAAAAAATCGAGTTGTAAAATGGAGCTTCAGGGCACTGCAATTCACAAACCTGCAGAGTTATAAATGATAACTCTCGTCCACAAATATATTGAGGGAAGGCAAAGAAGAGGATTTGAAATCAAGGCAGAATTGCAGGAAACAGATTTCAGGAGGTAGATTCGAATCGCCTTTAAAGCACATGAAAGGCGACAAAACGTTGACAATGATGCCCTTGGCCAAAAAGGGCGTATGCGTTTTTTCCTGAATATATTCAGGAAAAAACGCATACGCCCTTTTTGGCCAACCAAGCAACCTGGAAAGGCAAATCAGCGCTACAAAGAAGTCTCGCTTCCCATTGGTCAAAAGGGCCATGCTGAAAAATGTGTCAAAACCAGAAATGCAGGACAGGCCATGGAGAAATGGGAGCCTTGCTAGACTGATGGGTGGGATGTAAATTGCCAACAGCCATTCTGGAGAAGGGTACGGTGTGTCCTGAAACATCTAAAAAACACAGCTTAGAGAGCATAGGGCACTTCCACGCATGGGGGTATAAAGTGGGAAAATTGAAAATCAGCAAGACACAGGCACCCCAAAGTTTAGGGCTGCTCTGTTGACAAGGACCTCCACTTCATTCCACCTTAAATATCCCAGGAAAGCGAAAAATGGATAAAAAATTTGAGGTCCATATGTACAATGGAATATCCCTCAGCCATGAAATCAGTCATAAGGCTAGTAGCAGCATGATGAGTGGATTTAGGTACGACGATTCTAAATGAAATAAGTCACACGGAAAAGGACACTTCTCATAAGGTGTCACTTATAGAGGGAATGTAAAAACCGTTACACTTGATCTGAATTACAAAACAGAACAGAGTCACACAAGCAGAAAACACACTATGGCTGCTTAACGGGAAAGGTGAGGTGGGGTGATACATAAAACAAGAGTTTCAAATTAGCTCAGATACCGTTCCATAAACCCAATATGTAACAGACAAGACCTACTCCTTGCTCAGAGAACTGGACTCAACACGCCCGATTCACCGCACAAGAATATATCTGACTACTAATAATCTTAAAACCTATGTATTGATATCTCTCTGTTAGTGTGTCAAGTGGGTGTAAAGCGGCATAAACACAGCCGTGAAAAGCAGCTAAACCCCATTATAAAAATAAATTACTTTTAAAAACCCATGAAACAAAGAGAGGGAAAGAGAGAGAAATTCTTACACAATTGGTTCAGGGGCTGTGATGCAACCTGAATTGACCATATCTAGACCCACTGCTGGATGAGACATAAGGGTGGACACTCTTGGGGCTGAGAGGTTTGGTGAGGTTGGGTGAGCAAACGCAGACCCTTTAAAGTAATACTGCGTGCTACCCATCGCATGGGTCCCAAATCTCCAGGTTCAAGGGCATCTTCCTAAATCAAAAACATGAATGAGAAACCCAGAAGATGGTACACCGTGTGATGGGGAAATGTTTCTAAAATGCACCTCATTTCTCATCTTCTTGTGCTCGGGTTGGCCATTCCAGCCACTTTACTAGCAATCTCCCTACTTGGAGCATCAGCACCTTTAACCTCCTGTTCCGTACAGGTTGCAATTTGTCCTGAGGATGAACGGGAAGACGGGGAACCAATGAGAGACTAGCTCTTGGTGTTGGGACAGGCACAGGTCACTCTATTTTCCCATCAGGAAGAAGAATTAACCACAGGCTCAGCCTGCCTCCCGGAACCAGAACAGGACCTGAAGCCATCCTGAGCTTTTGCGGCCAGCTCCCTAAAAAAGCGAGTTGTAAAATGGAGCTTCAGGGCACTGCAATTCACAAACCTGCGGAGTTATAAATGATAACTCTCATCCACAAATATATTGAGGGAAGGCAAAGAAGAGGATTTGAAATCAAGGCAGAATTGCAGGAAACAGATTTCAGGAGGTAGATTCGAATCGCCTTTAAAGCACATGAAAAGCGGCAAAACGTTGACAATGATGCCCTAGGCCAAAAAGGGCTTATGCGTTTTTTCCTGAATATATTCAGGAAAAAACGCATAAGCCCTTTTTGGCCAACCAAGCAACCTGGAAAGGCAAATCAGCGCTACAAAGAAGTCTCGCTTCCCATCGGTCAAAAGGGCCATGCTGAAAAAAGTGTCAAAACCAGAAATGCAGGAAAGGCCATGGAGAAATGGGAGCCTTGCTACACTGATGGGCGGGATGTAAATTGCCAAGAGCCACTCTGGAGAAGGGTACGGTGTGTCCTGAAACATCTAAAAAACACAGCTTAGAGAGCATAGGGCACTTCCACGCATGGGGGTATAAAGTGGGAAAATTGAAAATCAGCAAGACACAGGCACCCCAAAGTTTAGGACTGCTCTGTTGACAAGGACCTCCACTTCATTCCACCTTAAATATCCCAAGAAAGCGAAAAATGGATAAAGAAGTGGTGGTCCTTATGTACAATGGAATATCACTCAGCCATGAAATCAATGTCATAAGGCTAGCAGCAGCATGATGAGTGGATTTAGGTACGACGATTCTAAGTGAAATAAGTCACACAGAAAAGGACACTTCTCATAAGGTGTCACTTATAGAGGGACTGTAAAAACCGTTACACTTGAACTGAATTACAAAACAGAACAGAGTCACACAAGCAGAAAACACACTATGGCTGCTTAAGGGGAAAGGAGAGGTGGGGTGATACATAAAACAAGAGTTTCAAATTAGCTCAGATACCGTTCCATAAACCCAATATGTAACAGACAAGACCTACTCCTTGCTCAGAGAACTGGACTCAACACGCCCGATTCACCGCACAAGAATATATCTGACTAGTAATAATCTTAAAACCTATGTATTGATATCTCTCTGTTAGTGTGTCAAGTGGGTGTAAAGCGGCATAAACACAGCCGTGAAAAGCAGCTAAACCCCATTATAAAAATAAATTACATTTAAAAACCCATGAAACAAAGACAGGGAAAGAGAGAGAAATTCTTACACAATTCGTTCAGGGGCTGTGATGCAACCTGAATTCACCATATCTAGACCCACAGCTGGATGAGACATAAGGGTGGACACTCTTGGGGCTGAGAGGTTTGGTGAGGTTGGGTGAGCAAACGCAGACCCTTTAAAGTAATACTGCGTGCTACCCATCGCATGGGTCCCAAATCTCCAGGTTCAAGGGCATCTTCCTAAATCGAAAACATGAATGAGAAACCCAGAAGATGGTACACCGTGTGATGGGGAAAGGTTTCTAAAATGCACCTCATTTCTCATCTCCTTGTGCTCGGGTTGGCCATTCCAGCCACTTTACTAGCAATCTCCCTACTTGGAGCATCAGCACCTTTAGCCTCCTGTTCCGTACAGGTTTCAATTTGTCCTGAGGATGAACGGGAAGATGGGGAACCAATGAGAGACTAGCTCTTCGTGTTGGGACAGGCACAGGTCACTCTATTTTCCCATCAGGAAGAAGAATTAACCACAGGCTCAGCCTGCCCCCCAGAACCAGAACAGGGCCTGAAGCCATCCTGCGCTTTTGCGGCCAGCTCCCAAAAAATCGAGTTGTAAAATGGAGCTTCAGGGCACTGCAATTCACAAACCTGCAGAGTTATAAATGATAACTCTCGTCCACAAATATATTGAGGGAAGGCAAAGAAGAGGATTTGAAATCAAGGCAGAATTGCAGGAAACAGATTTCAGGAGGTAGATTCGAATCGCCTTTAAAGCACATGAAAGGCGACAAAACGTTGACAATGATGCCCTTGGCCAAAAAGGGCGTATGCGTTTTTTCCTGAATATATTCAGGAAAAAACGCATACGCCCTTTTTGGCCAACCAAGCAACCTGGAAAGGCAAATCAGCGCTACAAAGAAGTCTCGCTTCCCATTGGTCAAAAGGGCCATGCTGAAAAATGTGTCAAAACCAGAAATGCAGGACAGGCCATGGAGAAATGGGAGCCTTGCTAGACTGATGGGTGGGATGTAAATTGCCAACAGCCATTCTGGAGAAGGGTACGGTGTGTCCTGAAACATCTAAAAAACACAGCTTAGAGAGCATAGGGCACTTCCACGCATGGGGGTATAAAGTGGGAAAATTGAAAATCAGCAAGACACAGGCACCCCAAAGTTTAGGGCTGCTCTGTTGACAAGGACCTCCACTTCATTCCACCTTAAATATCCCAGGAAAGCGAAAAATGGATAAAAAATTTGAGGTCCATATGTACAATGGAATATCCCTCAGCCATGAAATCAGTCATAAGGCTAGTAGCAGCATGATGAGTGGATTTAGGTACGACGATTCTAAGTGAAATAAGTCACACAGAAAAGGACACTTCTCATAAGGTGTCACTTATAGAGGGAATGTAAAAACCGTTACACTTGATCTGAATTACAAAACAGAACAGAGTCACACAAGCAGAAAACACACTATGGCTGCTTAACGGGAAAGGTGAGGTGGGGTGATACATAAAACAAGAGTTTCAAATTAGCTCAGATACCGTTCCATAAACCCAATATGTAACAGACAAGACCTACTCCTTGCTCAGAGAACTGGACTCAACACGCCCGATTCACCGCACAAGAATATATCTGACTACTAATAATCTTAAAACCTATGTATTGATATCTCTCTGTTAGTGTGTCAAGTGGGTGTAAAGCGGCATAAACACAGCCGTGAAAAGCAGCTAAACCCCATTATAAAAATAAATTACTTTTAAAAACCCATGAAACAAAGAGAGGGAAAGAGAGAGAAATTCTTACACAATTGGTTCAGGGGCTGTGATGCAACCTGAATTGACCATATCTAGACCCACTGCTGGATGAGACATAAGGGTGGACACTCTTGGGGCTGAGAGGTTTGGTGAGGTTGGGTGAGCAAACGCAGACCCTTTAAAGTAATACTGCGTGCTACCCATCGCATGGGTCCCAAATCTCCAGGTTCCAGGGCATCTTCCTAAATCAAAAACATGAATGAGAAACCCAGAAGATGGTACACCGTGTGATGGGGAAAGGTTTCTAAAATGCACCTCATTTCTCATCTTCTTGTGCTCGGGTTGGCCATTCCAGCCACTTTACTAGCAATCTCCCTACTTGGAGCATCAGCACCTTTAACCTCCTGTTCCGTACAGGTTGCAATTTTTCCTGAGGATGAACGGGAAGACGGGGAACCAATGAGAGACTAGCTCTTGGTGTTGGGACAGGCACAGGTCACTCTATTTTCCCATCAGGAAGAAGAATTAACCACAGGCTCAGCCTGCCCCCCGGAACCAGAACAGTACCTGAAGCCATCCTGAGCTTTTGCGGCCAGCTCCCTAAAAAAGCGAGTTGTAAAATGGAGCTTCAGGGCACTGCAATTCACAAACCTGCGGAGTTATAAATGATAACTCTCATCCACAAATATATTGAGGGAAGGCAAAGAAGAGGATTTGAAATCAAGGCAGAATTGCAGGAAACAGATTTCAGGAGGTAGATTCGAATCGCCTTTAAAGCACATGAAAAGCGGCAAAACGTTGACAATGATGCCCTAGGCCAAAAAGGGCTTATGCGTTTTTTCCTGAATATATTCAGGAAAAAACGCATAAGCCCTTTTTGGCCAACCAAGCAACCTGGAAAGGCAAATCAGCGCTACAAAGAAGTCTCGCTTCCCATCGGTCAAAAGGGCCATGCTGAAAAAAGTGTCAAAACCAGAAATGCAGGAAAGGCCATGGAGAAATGGGAGCCTTGCTAAACTGATGGGCGGGATGTAAATTGCCAAGAGCCACTCTGGAGAAGGGTACGGTGTGTCCTGAAACATCTAAAAAACACAGCTTAGAGAGCATAGGGCACTTCCACGCATGGGGGTATAAAGTGGGAAAATTGAAAATCAGCAAGACACAGGCACCCCAAAGTTTAGGGCTGCTCTGTTGACAAGGACCTCCACTTCATTCCACCTTAAATATCCCAAGAAAGCGAAAAATGGATAAAGAAGTGGTAGTCCTTATGTACAATGGAATATCACTCAGCCATGAAATCAATGTCATAAGGCTAGCAGCAGCATGATGAGTGGATTTAGGTACGACGATTCTAAGTGAAATAAGTCACACAGAAAAGGACACTTCTCATAAGGTGTCACTTATAGAGGGACTGTAAAAACCGTTACACTTGAACTGAATTACAAAACAGAACAGAGTCACACAAGCAGAAAACACACTATGGCTGCTTAAGGGGAAAGGTGAGGTGGGGTGATACATAAAACAAGAGTTTCAAATTAGCTCAGATACCGTTCCATAAACCCAATATGTAACAGACAAGACCTACTCCTTGCTCAGAGAACTGGACTCAACACGCCCGATTCACCGCACAAGAATATATCTGACTAGTAATAATCTTAAAACCTATGTATTGATATCTCTCTGTTAGTGTGTCAAGTGGGTGTAAAGCGGCATAAACACAGCCGTGAAAAGCAGCTAAACCCCATTATAAAAATAAATTACTTTTAAAAACCCATGAAACAAAGACAGGGAAAGAGAGAGAAATTCTTACACAATTCGTTCAGGGGCTGTGATGCAACCTGAATTCACCATATCTAGACCCACAGCTGGATGAGACATAAGGGTGGACACTCTTGGGGCTGAGAGGTTTGGTGAGGTTGGGTGAGCAAACGCAGACCCTTTAAAGTAATACTGCGTGCTACCCATCGCATGGGTCCCAAATCTCCAGGTTCAAGGGCATCTTCCTAAATCGAAAACATGAATGAGAAACCCAGAAGATGGTACACCGTGTGATGGGGAAAGGTTTCTAAAATGCACCTCATTTCTCATCTCCTTGTGCTCGGGTTGGCCATTCCAGCCACTTTACTAGCAATCTCCCTACTTGGAGCATCAGCACCTTTAGCCTCCTGTTCCGTACAGGTTTCAATTTGTCCTGAGGATGAACGGGAAGATGGGGAACCAATGAGAGACTAGCTCTTGGTGTTGGGACAGGCACAGGTCACTCTATTTTCCCATCAGGAAGAAGAATTAACCACAGGCTCAGCCTGCCCCCCGGAACCAGAACAGGGCCTGAAGCCATCCTGCGCTTTTGCGGCCAGCTCCCAAAAAATCGAGTTGTAAAATGGAGCTTCAGGGCACTGCAATTCACAAACCTGCAGAGTTATAAATGATAACTCTCGTCCACAAATATATTGAGGGAAGGTAAAGAAGAGGATTTGAAATCAAGGCAGAATTGCAGGAAACAGATTTCAGGAGGTAGATTCGAATCGCCTTTAAAGCACATGAAAGGCGACAAAACGTTGACAATGATGCCCTTGGCCAAAAAGGGCGTATGCGTTTTTACCTGAATATATTCAGGAAAAAACGCATACGCCCTTTTTGGCCAACCAAGCAACCTGGAAAGGCAAATCAGCGCTACAAAGAAGTCTCGCTTCCCATTGGTCAAAAGGGCCATGCTGAAAAATGTGTCAAAACCAGAAATGCAGGACAGGCCATGGAGAAATGGGAGCCTTGCTAGACTGATGGGTGGGATGTAAATTGCCAACAGCCATTCTGGAGAAGGGTACGGTGTGTCCTGAAACATCTAAAAAACACAGCTTAGAGAGCATAGGGCACTTCCACGCATGGGGGTATAAAGTGGGAAAATTGAAAATCAGCAAGACACAGGCACCCCAAAGTTTAGGGCTGCTCTGTTGACAAGGACCTCCACTTCATTCCACCTTAAATATCCCAGGAAAGCGAAAAATGGATAAAAAATTTGAGGTCCATATGTACAATGGAATATCCCTCAGCCATGAAATCAGTCATAAGGCTAGTAGCAGCATGATGAGTGGATTTAGGTACGACGATTCTAAGTGAAATAAGTCACACAGAAAAGGACACTTCTCATAAGGTGTCACTTATAGAGGGAATGTAAAAACCGTTACACTTGATCTGAATTACAAAACAGTACAGAGTCACACAAGCAGAAAACACACTATGGCTGCTTAACGGGAAAGGTGAGGTGGGGTGATACATAAAACAAGAGTTTCAAATTAGCTCAGATACCGTTCCATAAACCCAATATGTAACAGACAAGACCTACTCCTTGCTCAGAGAACTGGACTCAACACGCCCGATTCACCGCACAAGAATATATCTGACTACTAATAATCTTAAAACCTATGTATTGATATCTCTCTGTTAGTGTGTCAAGTGGGTGTAAAGCGGCATAAACACAGCCGTGAAAAGCAGCTAAACCCCATTATAAAAATAAATTACTTTTAAAAACCCATGAAACAAAGAGAGGGAAAGAGAGAGAAATTCTTACACAATTGGTTCAGGGGCTGTGATGCAACCTGAATTGACCATATCTAGACCCACTGCTGGATGAGACATAAGGGTGGACACTCTTGGGGCTGAGAGGTTTGGTGAGGTTGGGTGAGCAAACGCAGACCCTTTAAAGTAATACTGCGTGCTACCCATCGCATGGGTCCCAAATCTCCAGGTTCAAGGGCATCTTCCTAAATCAAAAACATGAATGAGAAACCCAGAAGATGGTACACCGTGTGATGGGGAAAGGTTTCTAAAATGCACCTCATTTCTCATCTTCTTGTGCTCGGGTTGGCCATTCCAGCCACTTTACTAGCAATCTCCCTACTTGGAGCATCAGCACCTTTAACATCCTGTTCCGTACAGGTTGCAATTTGTCCTGAGGATGAACGGGAAGACGGGGAACCAATGAGAGACTAGCTCTTGGTGTTGGGACAGGCACAGGTCACTCTATTTTCCCATCAGGAAGAAGAATTAACCACAGGCTCAGCCTGCCCCCTGGAACCAGAACAGTACCTGAAGCCATCCTGCGCTTTTGCGGCCAGCTCCCTAAAAAAGCGAGTTGTAAAATGGAGCTTCAGGGCACTGCAATTCACAAACCTGCAGAGTTATAAATGATAACTCTCATCCACAAATATATTGAGGGAAGACAAAGAAGAGGATTTGAAATCAAGGCAGAATTGCAGGAAACAGATTTCAGGAGGTAGATTCGAATCGCCTTTAAAGCACATGAAAAGCGGCAAAACGTTGACAATGATGCCCTTGGCCAAAAAGGGCGTATGCGTTTTTTCCTGAATATATTCAGGAAAAAACGCATACGCCCTTTTTGGCCAACCAAGCAACCTGGAAAGGCAAATCAGCGCTACAAAGAAGTCTCGCTTCCCATCGGTCAAAAGGGCCATGCTGAAAAAAGTGTCAAAACCAGAAATGCAGGAAAGGCCATGGAGAAATGGGAGCCTTGCTACACTGATGGGCGGGATGTAAATTGCCAAGAGCCACTCTGGAGAAGGGTACGGTGTGTCCTGAAACATCTAAAAAACACAGCTTAGAGAGCATAGGGCACTTCCACGCATGGGGCTATAAAGTGGGAAAATTGAAAATCAGCAAGACACAGGAACCCCAAAGTTTAGGGCTGCTCTGTTGACAAGGACTTCCACTTCATTCCACCTTAAATATCCCAAGAAAGCAAAAAATGGATAAAGAAGTGGTGGTCCTTATGTACAATGGAATATCACTCAGCCATGAAATCAATGTCATAAGGCTAGCAGCAGCATGATGAGTGGATTTAGGTACGACGATTCTAAGTGAAATAAGTCACACAGAAAAGGACACTTCTCATAAGGTGTCACTTATAGAGGGAATGTAAAAACCGTTACACTTGAACTGAATTACAAAACAGAACAGAGTCACACAAGCAGAAAACACACTATGGCTGCTTAACGGGAAAGGTGAGGTGGGGTGATACATAAAACAAGAGTTTCAAATTAGCTCAGATACCGTTCCATAAACCCAATATGTAACAGACAAGACCTACTCCTTGCTCAGAGAACTGGACTCAACACGCCCGATTCACCGCACAAGAATATATCTGACTACTAATAATCTTAAAACCTATGTATTGATATCTCTCTGTTAGTGTGTCAAGTGGGTGTAAAGCGGCATAAACACAGCCGTGAAAAGCAGCTAAACCCCATTATAAAAATAAATTACTTTTAAAAACCCATGAAACAAAGACAGGAAAAGAGAGAGAAATTCTTACACAATTGGTTCAGGGGCTGTGATGCAACCTGAATTGACCATATCTAGACCCACTGCTGGATGAGACATAAGGGTGGACACTCTTGGGGCTGAGAGGTTTGGTGAGGTTGGGTGAGCAAACGCAGACCCTTTAAAGTAATACTGCGTGCTACCCATCGCATGGGTCCCAAATCTCCAGGTTCAAGGGCATCTTCCTAAATCAAAAACATGAATGAGAAACCCAGAAGATGGTACACCGTGTGATGGGGAAAGGTTTCTAAAATGCACCTCAATTCTCATCTTCTTGTGCTCGGGTTGGCCATTCCAGCCACTTTACTAGCAATCTCCCTACTTGGAGCATCAGCACCTTTAACCTCCTGTTCCGTACAGGTTGCAATTTGTCCTGAGGATGAACGGGAAGACGGGGAACCAATGAGAGACTAGCTCTTGGTGTTGGGACAGGCACAGGTCACTCTATTTTCCCATTAGGAAGAAGAATTAACCACAGGCTCAGCCTGCCCCCCGGAACCAGAACAGGACCTGAAGCCATCCTGAGCTTTTGCGGCCAGCTCCCTAAAAAAGCGAGTTGTAAAATGGAGCTTCAGGGCACTGCAATTCACAAACCTGCGGAGTTATAAATGATAACTCTCATCCACAAATATATTGAGGGAAGGCAAAGAAGAGGATTTGAAATCAAGGCAGAATTGCAGGAAACAGATTTCAGGAGGTAGATTCGAATCGCCTTTAAAGCACATGAAAAGCGGCAAAACGTTGACAATGATGCCCTTGGCCAAAAAGGGCTTATGCGTTTTTTCCTGAATATATTCAGGAAAAAACGCATAAGCCCTTTTTGGCCAACCAAGCAACCTGGAAAGGCAAATCAGCGCTACAAAGAAGTCTCGCTTCCCATCGGTCAAAAGGGCCATGCTGAAAAAAGTGTCAAAACCAGAAATGCAGGAAAGGCCATGGAGAAATGGGAGCCTTGCTACACTGATGGGCGGGATGTAAATTGCCAAGAGCCACTCTGGAGAAGGGTACGGTGTGTCCTGAAACATCTAAAAAACACAGCTTAGAGAGCATAGGGCACTTCCACGCATGGGGGTATAAAGTGGGAAAATTGAAAATCAGCAAGACACAAGCACCCCAAAGTTTAGGGCTGCTCTGTTGACAAGGACCTCCACTTCATTCCACCTTAAATATCCCAAGAAAGCGAAAAATGGATAAAGAAGTGGTGGTCCTTATGTACAATGGAATATCACTCAGCCATGAAATCAATGTCATAAGGCTAGCAGCAGCATGATGAGTGGATTTAGGTACGACGATTCTAAGTGAAATAAGTCACACAGAAAAGGACACTTCTCATAAGGTGTCACTTATAGAGGGACTGTAAAAACCGTTACACTTGAACTGAATTACAAAACAGAACAGAGTCACACAAGCAGAAAACACACTATGGCTGCTTAAGGGGAAAGGTGAGGTGGGGTGATACATAAAACAAGAGTTTCAAATTAGCTCAGATACCGTTCCATAAACCCAATATGTAACAGACAAGACCTACTCCTTGCTCAGAGAACTGGACTCAACACGCCCGATTCACCGCACAAGAATATATCTGACTAGTAATAATCTTAAAACCTATGTATTGATATCTCTCTGTTAGTGTGTCAAGTGGGTGTAAAGCGACATAAACACAGCCGTGAAAAGCAGCTAAACCCCATTATAAAAATAAATTACTTTTAAAAACCCATGAAACAAAGACAGGGAAAGAGAGAGAAATTCTTACACAATTCGTTGAGGGGCTGTGATGCAACCTGAATTGACCATATCTAGACCCACAGCTGGATGAGACATAAGGGTGGACACTCTTGGGGCTGAGAGGTTTGGTGAGGTTGGGTGAGCAAACGCAGACCCTTTAAAGTAATACTGCGTGCTACCCATCGCATGGGTCCCAAATCTCCAGGTTCAAGGGCATCTTCCTAAATCAAAAACATGCATGAGAAACCCAGAAGATGGTACACCATGTGATGGGGAAAGGTTTCTAAAATGCACCTCATTTCTCATCTTCTTGTGCTCGGGTTGGCCATTCCAGCCACTTTACTAGCAATCTCCCTACTTGGAGCATCAGCACCTTTAACCTCCTGTTCCGTACAGGTTGCAATTTGTCCTGAGGATGAACGGGAAGACGGGGAACCAATGAGAGACTAGCTCTTGGTGTTGGGACAGGCACAGGTCACTCTATTTTCCCATCAGGAAGAAGAATTAACCACAGGCTCAGCCTGCCCCCCGGAAACAGAACAGGACCTGAAGCCATCCTGAGCTTTTGCGGCCAGCTCCCTAAAAAAGCAAGTTGTAAAATGGAGCTTCAGGGCACTGCAATTCACAAACCTGCGGAGTTATAAATGATAACTCTCATCCACAAATATATTGAGGGAAGGCAAAGAAGAGGATTTGAAATCAAGGCAGAATTGCAGGAAACAGATTTCAGGAGGTAGATTCGAATCGCCTTTAAAGCACATGAAAAGCGGCAAAACGTTGACAATGATGCCCTTGGCCAAAAAGGGCTTATGCGTTTTTTCCTGAATATATTCAGGAAAAAACGCATACGCCCTTTTTGGCCAACCAAGCAACCTGTAAAGGCAAATCAGCGCTACAAAGAAGTCTCGCTTCCCATCGGTCAAAAGGGCCATGCTGAAAAAAGTGTCAAAACCAGAAATGCAGGAAAGGCCATGGAGAAATGGGAGCCTTGCTACACTGGTGGGCGGGATGTAAATTGCCAGGAGCCACTCTGGAGAAGGGTACGGTGTGTCCTGAAACATCTAAAAAACACAGCTTAGAGAGCATAGGGCACTTCCACGCATGGGGGTATAAAGTGGGAAAATTGAAAATCAGCAAGACACAGGCACCCCAAAGTTTAGGGCTGCTCTGTTGACAAGGACCTCCACTTCATTCCACCTTAAATATCCCAGGAAAGCGAAAAATGGATAAAAAATTTGAGGTCCATATGTACAATGGAATATCCCTCAGCCATGAAATCAGTCATAAGGCTAGTAGCAGCATGATGAGTGGATTTTGGTACGACGATTCTAAGTGAAATAAGTCACACAGAAAAGGACACTTCTCATAAGGTGTCACTTATAGAGGGAATGTAAAAACCGTTACACTTGATCTGAATTACAAAACAGAACAGAGTCACACAAGCAGAAAACACACTATGGCTGCTTAACGGGAAAGGTGAGGTGGGGTGATACATAAAACAAGAGTTTCAAATTAGCTCAGATACCGTTCCATAAACCCAATATGTAACAGACAAGACCTACTCCTTGCTCAGAGAACTGGACTCAACACGCCCGATTCACCGCACAAGAATATATCTGACTACTAATAATCTTAAAACCTATGTATTGATATCTCTCTGTTAGTGTGTCAAGTGGGTGTAAAGCGGCATAAACACAGCCGTGAAAAGCAGCTAAACCCCATTATAAAAATAAATTACTTTTAAAAACCCATGAAACAAAGAGAGGGAAAGAGAGAGAAATTCTTACACAATTGGTTCAGGGGCTGTGATGCAACCTGAATTGACCATATCTAGACCCACTGCTGGATGAGACATAAGGGTGGACACTCTTGGGGCTGAGAGGTTTGGTGAGGTTGGGTGAGCAAACGCAGACCCTTTAAAGTAATACTGCGTGCTACCCATCGCATGGGTCCCAAATCTCCAGGTTCAAGGGCATCTTCCTAAATCAAAAACATGAATGAGAAACCCAGAAGATGGTACACCGTGTGATGGGGAAAGGTTTCTAAAATGCACCTCATTTCTCATCTTCTTGTGCTCGGGTTGGCCATTCCAGCCACTTTACTAGCAATCTCCCTACTTGGAGCATCAGCACCTTTAACATCCTGTTCCGTACAGGTTGCAATTTGTCCTGAGGATGAACGGGAAGACGGGGAACCAATGAGAGACTAGCTCTTGGTGTTGGGACAGGCACAGGTCACTCTATTTTCCCATCAGGAAGAAGAATTAACCACAGGCTCAGCCTGCCCCCTGGAACCAGAACAGGACCTGAAGCCATCCTGCGCTTTTGCGGCCAGCTCCCTAAAAAAGCGAGTTGTAAAATGGAGCTTCAGGGCACTGCAATTCACAAACCTGCGGAGTTATAAATGATAACTCTCATCCACAAATATATTGAGGGAAGACAAAGAAGAGGATTTGAAATCAAGGCAGAATTGCAGGAAACAGATTTCAGGAGGTAGATTCGAATCGCCTTTAAAGCACATGAAAAGCGGCAAAACGTTGACAATGATGCCCTTGGCCAAAAAGGGCGTATGCGTTTTTTCCTGAATATATTCAGGAAAAAACGCATACGCCCTTTTTGGCCAACCAAGCAACCTGGAAAGGCAAATCAGCGCTACAAAGAAGTCTCGCTTCCCATCGGTCAAAAGGGCCATGCTGAAAAAAGTGTCAAAACCAGAAATGCAGGAAAGGCCATGGAGAAATGGGAGCCTTGCTACACTGATGGGCGGGATGTAAATTGCCAAGAGCCACTCTGGAGAAGGGTACGGTGTGTCCTGAAACATCTAAAAAACACAGCTTAGAGAGCATAGGGCACTTCCACGCATGGGGGTATAAAGTGGGAAAATTGAAAATCAGCAAGACACAGGCATCCCAAAGTTTAGGGCTGCTCTGTTGACAAGGACCTCCACTTCATTCCACCTTAAATATCCCAAGAAAGCAAAAAATGGATAAGAAGTGGTGGTCCTTATGTACAATGGAATATCACTCAGCCATGAAATCAATGTCATAAGGCTAGTAGCAGCATGATGAGTGGATTTAGGTACGACGATTCTAAGTGAAATAAGTCACACAGAAAAGGACACTTCTCATAAGGTGTCACTTATAGAGGGAATGTAAAAACCGTTACACTTGAACTGAATTACAAAACAGAACAGAGTCACACAAGCAGAAAACACACTATGGCTGCTTAAGGGGAAAGGTGAGGTGGGGTGATACATAAAACAAGAGTTTCAAATTAGCTCAGATACCGTTCCATAAACCCAATATGTAACAGACAAGACCTACTCCTTGCTCAGAGAACTGGACTCAACAAGCCCGATTCACCGCACAAGTATATATCTGACTAGTAATAATCTTAAAACCTATGTATTGATATCTCTCTGTTAGTGTGTCAAGTGGGTGTAAAGCGACATAAACACAGCCGTGAAAAGCAGCTAAACCCCATTATAAAAATAAATTACTTTTAAAAACCCATGAAACAAAGACAGGGAAAGAGAGAGAAATTCTTACACAATTCGTTGAGGGGCTGTGATGCAACCTGAATTGACCATATCTAGACCCACACCTGGATGAGACATAAGGGTGGACACTCTTGGGGCTGAGAGGTTTGGTGAGGTTGGGTGAGCAAACGCAGACCCTTTAAAGTAATACTGCGTGCTACCCATCGCATGGGTCCCAAATCTCCAGGTTCAAGGGCATCTTCCTAAATCAAAAACATGCATGAGAAACCCAGAAGATGGTACACCATGTGATGGGGAAAGGTTTCTAAAATGCACCTCATTTCTCATCTTCTTGTGCTCGGGTTGGCCATTCCAGCCACTTTACTAGCAATCTCCCTACTTGGAGCATCAGCACCTTTAACCTCCTGTTCCGTACAGGTTGCAATTTGTCCTGAGGATGAACGGGAAGACGGGGAACCAATGAGAGACTAGCTCTTGGTGTTGGGACAGGCACAGGTCACTCTATTTTCCCATCAGGAAGAAGAATTAACCACAGGCTCAGCCTGCCCCCCGGAACCAGAACAGGACCTGAAGCCATCCTGCGCTTTTGCGGCCAGCTCCCTAAAAAAGCGAGTTGTAAAATGGAGCTTCAGGGCACTGCAATTCACAAACCTGCGGAGTTATAAATGATAACTCTCATCCACAAATATATTGAGGGAAGGCAAAGAAGAGGATTTGAAATCAAGGCAGAATTGCAGGAAACAGATTTCAGGAGGTAGATTCGAATCGCCTTTAAAGCACATGAAAAGCGGCAAAACGTTGACAATGATGCCCTTGGCCAAAAAGGGCGTATGCGTTTTTTCCTGAATATATTCAGGAAAAAACGCATACGCCCTTTTTGGCCAACCAAGCAACCTGTAAAGGCAAATCAGCGCTACAAAGAAGTCTCGCTTCCCATCGGTCAAAAGGGCCATGCTGAAAAAAGTGTCAAAACCAGAAATGCAGGAAAGGCCATGGAGAAATGGGAGCCTTGCTACACTGGTGGGCGGGATGTAAATTGCCAAGAGCCACTCTGGAGAAGGGTACGGTGTGTCCTGAAACATCTAAAAAACACAGCTTAGAGAGCATAGGGCACTTCCACGCATGGGGGTATAAAGTGGGAAAATTGAAAATCAGCAAGACACAGGCACCCCAAAGTTTAGGGCTGCTCTGTTGACAAGGACCTCCACTTCATTCCACCTTAAATATCCCAGGAAAGCGAAAAATGGATAAAAAATTTGAGGTCCATATGTACAATGGAATATCCCTCAGCCATGAAATCAGTCATAAGGCTAGTAGCAGCATGATGAGTGGATTTAGGTACGACGATTCTAAGTGAAATAAGTCACACAGAAAAGGACACTTCTCATAAGGTGTCACTTATAGAGGGAATGTAAAAACCGTTACACTTGATCTGAATTACAAAACAGAACAGAGTCACACAAGCAGAAAACACACTATGGCTGCTTAACGGGAAAGGTGAGGTGGGGTGATACATAAAACAAGAGTTTCAAATTAGCTCAGATACCGTTCCATAAACCCAATATGTAACAGACAAGACCTACTCCTTGCTCAGAGAACTGGACTCAACACGCCCGATTCACCGCACAAGTATATATCTGACTAGTAATAATCTTAAAACCTATGTATTGATATCTCTCTGTTAGTGTGTCAAGTGGGTGTAAAGCGACATAAACACAGCCGTGAAAAGCAGCTAAACCCCATTATAAAAATAAATTACTTTTAAAAACCCATGAAACAAAGACAGGGAAAGAGAGAGAAATTCTTACACAATTCGTTGAGGGGCTGTGATGCAACCTGAATTGACCATATCTAGACCCACACCTGGATGAGACATAAGGGTGGACACTCTTGGGGCTGAGAGGTTTGGTGAGGTTGGGTGAGCAAACGCAGACCCTTTAAAGTAATACTGCGTGCTACCCATCGCATGGGTCCCAAATCTCCAGGTTCAAGGGCATCTTCCTAAATCAAAAACATGCATGAGAAACCCAGAAGATGGTACACCATGTGATGGGGAAAGGTTTCTAAAATGCACCTCATTTCTCATCTTCTTGTGCTCGGGTTGGCCATTCCAGCCACTTTACTAGCAATCTCCCTACTTGGAGCATCAGCACCTTTAACCTCCTGTTCCGTACAGGTTGCAATTTGTCCTGAGGATGAACGGGAAGACGGGGAACCAATGAGAGACTAGCTCTTGGTGTTGGGACAGGCACAGGTCACTCTATTTTCCCATCAGGAAGAAGAATTAACCACAGGCTCAGCCTGCCCCCCGGAACCAGAACAGGACCTGAAGCCATCCTGCGCTTTTGCGGCCAGCTCCCTAAAAAAGCGAGTTGTAAAATGGAGCTTCAGGGCACTGCAATTCACAAACCTGCGGAGTTATAAATGATAACTCTCATCCACAAATATATTGAGGGAAGGCAAAGAAGAGGATTTGAAATCAAGGCAGAATTGCAGGAAACAGATTTCAGGAGGTAGATTCGAATCGCCTTTAAAGCACATGAAAAGCGGCAAAACGTTGACAATGATGCCCTTGGCCAAAAAGGGCGTATGCGTTTTTTCCTGAATATATTCAGGAAAAAACGCATACGCCCTTTTTGGCCAACCAAGCAACCTGTAAAGGCAAATCAGCGCTACAAAGAAGTCTCGCTTCCCATCGGTCAAAAGGGCCATGCTGAAAAAAGTGTCAAAACCAGAAATGCAGGAAAGGCCATGGAGAAATGGGAGCCTTGCTACACTGGTGGGCGGGATGTAAATTGCCAAGAGCCACTCTGGAGAAGGGTACGGTGTGTCCTGAAACATCTAAAAAACACAGCTTAGAGAGCATAGGGCACTTCCACGCATGGGGGTATAAAGTGGGAAAATTGAAAATCAGCAAGACACAGGCACCCCAAAGTTTAGGGCTGCTCTGTTGACAAGGACCTCCACTTCATTCCACCTTAAATATCCCAGGAAAGCGAAAAATGGATAAAAAATTTGAGGCCCATATGTACAATGGAATATCCCTCAGCCATGAAATCAGTCATAAGGCTAGTAGCAGCATGATGAGTGGATTTAGGTATGACGATTCTAAGTGAAATAAGTCACACAGAAAAGGACACTTCTCATAAGGTGTCACTTATAGAGGGAATGTAAAAACCGTTACACTTGAACTGAATTACAAAACAGAACAGAGTCACACAAGCAGAAAACACACTATGGCTGCTTAACGGGAAAGGTGAGGTGGGGTGATACATAAAACAAGAGTTTCAAATTAGCTCAGATACCGTTCCATAAACCCAATATGTAACAGACAAGACCTACTCCTTGCTCAGAGAACTGGACTCAACACGCCCGATTCACCGCACAAGAATATATCTGACTAGTAATAATCTTAAAACCTATGTATTGATATCTCTCTGTTAGTGTGTCAAGTGGGTGTAAAGCGGCATAAACACAGCCGTGAAAAGCAGCTAAACCCCATTATAAAAATAAATTACTTTTAAAAACCCATGAAACAAAGACAGGGAAAGAGAGAGAAATTCTTACACAATTCGTTCAGGGGCTGTGATGCAACCTGAATTGACCATATCTAGACCCACAGCTGGATGAGACATAAGGGTGGACACTCTTGGGGCTGAGAGGTTTGGTGAGGTTGGGTGAGCAAACGCAGACCCTTTAAAGTAATACTGCGTGCTACCCATCGCATGGGTCCCAAATCTCCAGGTTCAAGGGCATCTTCCTAAATCAAAAACATGCATGAGAAACCCAGAAGATGGTACACCATGTGATGGGGAAAGGTTTCTAAAATGCACCTCATTCCTCATCTTCTTGTGCTCGGGTTGGCCATTCCAGCCACTTTACTAGCAATCTCCCTACTTGGAGCATCAGCACCTTTAACCTCCTGTTCTGTACAGGTTGCAATTTGTCCTGAGGATGAACGGGAAGACGGGGAACCAATGAGAGACTAGCTCTTGGTGTTGGGACAGGCACAGGTCACTCTATTTTCCCATCAGGAAGAAGAATTAACCACAGGCTCAGCCTGCCCCCCGGAACCAGAACAGGACCTGAAGCCATCCTGAGCTTTTGCGGCCAGCTCCCTAAAAAAGCGAGTTGTAAAATGGAGCTTCAGGGCACTGCAATTCACAAACCTGCGGAGTTATAAATGATAACTCTCATCCACAAATATATTGAGGGAAGGCAAAGAAGAGGATTTGAAATCAAGGCAGAATTGCAGGAAACAGATTTCAGGAGGTAGATTCGAATCGCCTTTAAAGCACATGAAAAGCGGCAAAACGTTGACAATGATGCCCTTGGCCAAAAAGGGCTTATGCGTTTTTTCCTGAATATATTCAGGAAAAAATGCATAAGCCCTTTTTGGCCAACCAAGCAACCTGGAAAGGCAAATCAGCGCTACAAAGAAGTCTCGCTTCCCATCGGTCAAAAGGGCCATGCTGAAAAAAGTGTCAAAACCAGAAATGCAGGAAAGGCCATGGAGAAATGGGAGCCTTGCTACACTGATGGGCGGGATGTAAATTGCCAAGAGCCACTCTGGAGAAGGGTACGGTGTGTCCTGAAACATCTAAAAAACACAGCTTAGAGAGCATAGGGCACTTCCACGCATGGGGGTATAAAGTGGGAAAATTGAAAATCAGCAAGACACAGGCACCCCAAAGTTTAGGGCTGCTCTGTTGACAAGGACCTCCACTTCATTCCACCTTAAATATCCCGAGAAAGCGAAAAATGGATAAAGAAGTGGTGGTCCTTATGTACAATGGAATATCACTCAGCCATGAAATCAATGTCATAAGGCTAGCAGCAGCATGATGAGTGGATTTAGGTACGACGATTCTAAGTGAAATAAGTCACACAGAAAAGGACACTTCTCATAAGGTGTCACTTATAGAGGGACTGTAAAAACCGTTACACTTGAACTGAATTACAAAACAGAACAGAGTCACACAAGCAGAAAACACACTATGGCTGCTTAAGGGGAAAGGTGAGGTGGGGTGATACATAAAACAAGAGTTTCAAATTAGCTCAGATACCGTTCCATAAACCCAATATGTAACAGACAAGACCTACTCCTTGCTCAGAGAACTGGACTCAACACGCCCGATTCACCGCACAAGAATATATCTGACTAGTAATAATCTTAAAACCTATGTATTGATATCTCTCTGTTAGTGTGTCAAGTGGGTGTAAAGCGACATAAACACAGCCGTGAAAAGCAGCTAAACCCCATTATAAAAATAAATTACTTTTAAAAACCCATGAAACAAAGACAGGGAAAGAGAGAGAAATTCTTACACAATTCGTTGAGGGGCTGTGATGCAACCTGAATTGACCATATCTAGACCCACAGCTGGATGAGACATAAGGGTGGACACTCTTGGGGCTGAGAGGTTTGGTGAGGTTGGGTGAGCAAACGCAGACCCTTTAAAGTAATACTGCGTGCTACCCATCGCATGGGTCCCAAATCTCCAGGTTCAAGGGCATCTTCCTAAATCAAAAACATGCATGAGAAACCCAGAAGATGGTACACCATGTGATGGGGAAAGGTTTCTAAAATGCACCTCATTTCTCATCTTCTTGTGCTCGGGTTGGCCATTCCAGCCACTTTACTAGCAATCTCCCTACTTGGAGCATCAGCACCTTTAACCTCCTGTTCCGTACAGGTTGCAATTTGTCCTGAGGATGAACGGGAAGACGGGGAACCAATGAGAGACTAGCTCTTGGTGTTGGGACAGGCACAGGTCACTCTATTTTCCCATCAGGAAGAAGAATTAACCACAGGCTCAGCCTGCCCCCCGGAACCAGAACAGGACCTGAAGCCATCCTGCGCTTTTGCGGCCAGCTCCCTAAAAAAGCGAGTTGTAAAATGGAGCTTCAGGGCACTGCAATTCACAAACCTGCGGAGTTATAAATGATAACTCTCATCCACAAATATATTGAGGGAAGGCAAAGAAGAGGATTTGAAATCAAGGCAGAATTGCAGGAAACAGATTTCAGGAGGTAGATTCGAATCGCCTTTAAAGCACATGAAAAGCGGCAAAACGTTGACAATGATGCCCTTGGCCAAAAAGGGCTTATGTGTTTTTTCCTGAATATATTCAGGAAAAAACGCATACGCCCTTTTTGGCCAACCAAGCAACCTGGAAAGGCAAATCAGCGCTACAAAGAAGTCTCGCTTCCCATCGGTCAAAAGGGCCATGCTGAAAAAAGTGTCAAAACCAGAAATGCAGGAAAGGCCATGGAGAAATGGGAGCCTTGCTACACTGGTGGGCGGGATGTAAATTGCCAAGAGCCACTCTGGAGAAGGGTACGGTGTGTCCTGAAACATCTAAAAAACACAGCTTAGAGAGCATAGGGCACTTCCACGCATGGGGGTATAAAGTGGGAAAATTGAAAATCAGCAAGACACAGGCACCCCAAAGTTTAGGGTTGCTCTGTTGACAAGGACCTCCACTTCATTCCACCTTAAATATCCCAGGAAAGCGAAAAATGGATAAAAAATTTGAGGTCCATATGTACAATGGAATATCCCTCAGCCATGAAATCAGTCATAAGGCTAGTAGCAGCATGATGAGTGGATTTAGGTACGACGATTCTAAGTGAAATAAGTCACACAGAAAAGGACACTTCTCATAAGGTGTCACTTATAGAGGGAATGTAAAAACCGTTACACTTGATCTGAATTACAAAACAGAACAGAGTCACACAAGCAGAAAACACACTATGGCTGCTTAACGGGAAAGGTGAGGTGGGGTGATACATAAAACAAGAGTTTCAAATTAGCTCAGATACCGTTCCATAAACCCAATATGTAACAGACAAGACCTACTCCTTGCTCAGAGAACTGGACTCAACACGCCCGATTCACCGCACAAGAATATATCTGACTACTAATAATCTTAAAACCTATGTATTGATATCTCTCTGTTAGTATGTCAAGTGGGTGTAAAGCGGCATAAACACAGCCGTGAAAAGCAGCTAAACCCCATTATAAAAATAAATTACTTTTAAAAACCCATGAAACAAAGAGAGGGAAAGAGAGAGAAATTCTTACACAATTGTTTCAGGGGCTGTGATGCAACCTGAATTGACCATATCTAGACCCACAGCTGGATGAGACATAAGGGTGGACACTCTTGGGGCTGAGAGGTTTGGTGAGGTTGGGTGAGCAAACGCAGACCCTTTAAAGTAATACTGTGTGCTACCCATCGCATGGGTCCCAAATCTCCAGGTTCAAGGGCATCTTCCTAAATCAAAAACATGCATGAGAAACCCAGAAGATGGTACACCATGTGATGGGGAAAGGTTTCTAAAATGCACCTCATTTCTCATCTTCTTGTGCTCGGGTTGGCCATTCCAGCCACTTTACTAGCAATCTCCCTACTTGGAGCATCAGCACCTTTAACCTCCTGTTCCGTACAGGTTGCAATTTGTCCTGAGGATGAACGGGAAGACGGGGAACCAATGAGAGACTAGCTCTTGGTGTTGGGACAGGCACAGGTCACTCTATTTTCCCATCAGGAAGAAGAATTAACCACAGGCTCAGCCTGCCCCCCGGAACCAGAACAGGGCCTGAAGCCATCCTGAGCTTTTGCGGCCAGCTCCCTAAAAAAGCGAGTTGTAAAATGGAGCTTCAGGGCACTGCAATTCACAAACCTGCGGAGTTATAAATGATAACTCTCATCCACAAATATATTGAGGGAAGGCAAAGAAGAGGATTTGAAATCAAGGCAGAATTGCAGGAAACAGATTTCAGGAGGTAGATTCGAATTGCCTTTAAAGCACATGAAAAGCGGCAAAACGTTGACAATGATGCCCTTGGCCAAAAAGGGCTTATGTGTTTTTTCCTGAATATATTCAGGAAAAAACGCATACGCCCTTTTTGGCCAACCAAGCAACCTGGAAAGGCAAATCAGCGCTACAAAGAAGTCTCGCTTCCCATCGGTCAAAAGGGCCATGCTGAAAAAAGTGTCAAAACCAGAAATGCAGGAAAGGCCATGGAGAAATGGGAGCCTTGCTACACTGATGGGCGGGATGTAAATTGCCAAGAGCCACTCTGGAGAAGGGTACGGTGTGTCCTGAAACATCTAAAAAACACAGCTTAGAGAGCATAGGGCACTTCCACGCATGGGGGTATAAAGTGGGAAAATTGAAAATCAGCAAGACACAGGCACCCCAAAGTTTAGGGCTGCTCTGTTGACAAGGACCTCCACTTCATTCCACCTTAAATATCCCAAGAAAGCAAAAAATGGATAAAGAAGTGGTGGTCCTTATGTACAATGGAATATCACTCAGCCATGAAATCAATGTCATAAGGCTAGTAGCAGCATGATGAGTGGATTTAGGTACGACGATTCTAAGTGAAATAAGTCACACAGAAAAGGACACTTCTCATAAGGTGTCACTTATGGAGGGAATGTAAAAACCGTTACACTTGAACTGAATTACAAAACAGAACAGAGTCACACAAGCAGAAAACACACTATGGCTGCTTAACGGGAAAGGTGAGGTGGGGTGATACATAAAACAAGAGTTTCAAATTAGCTCAGATACCGTTCCATAAACCCAATATGTAACAGACAAGACCTACTCCTTGCTCAGAGAACTGGACTCAACACGCCCGATTCACCGCACAAGAATATATCTGACTAGTAATAATCTTAAAACCTATGTATTGATATCTCTCTGTTAGTGTGTCAAGTGGGTGTAAAGCGGCATAAACACAGCCGTGAAAAGCAGCTAAACCCCATTATAAAAATAAATTACTTTTAAAAACCCATGAAACAAAGACAGGGAAAGAGAGAGAAATTCTTACACAATTCGTTCAGGGGCTGTGATGCAACCTGAATTGACCATATCTAGACCCACAGCTGGATGAGACATAAGGGTGGACACTCTTGGGGCTGAGAGGTTTGGTGAGGTTGGGTGAGCAAACGCAGACCCTTTAAAGTAATACTGCGTGCTACCCATCGCATGGGTCCCAAATCTCCAGGTTCAAGGGCATCTTCCTAAATCAAAAACATGCATGAGAAACCCAGAAGATGGTACACCATGTGATGGGGAAAGGTTTCTAAAATGCACCTCATTTCTCATCTTCTTGTGCTCGGGTTGGCCATTCCAGCCACTTTACTAGCAATCTCCCTACTTGGAGCATCAGCACCTTTAACCTCCTGTTCCGTACAGGTTGCAATTTGTCCTGAGGATGAACGGGAAGACGGGGAACCAATGAGAGACTAGCTCTTGGTGTTGGGACAGGCACAGGTCACTCTATTTTCCCATCAGGAAGAAGAATTAACCACAGGCTCAGCCTGCCCCCCGGAACCAGAACAGGACCTGAAGCCATCCTGCGCTTTTGCGGCCAGCTCCCTAAAAAAGCGAGTTGTAAAATGGAGCTTCAGGGCACTGCAATTCACAAACCTGCGGAGTTATAAATGATAACTCTCATCCACAAATATATTGAGGGAAGGCAAAGAAGAGGATTTGAAATCAAGGCAGAATTGCAGGAAACAGATTTCAGGAGGTAGATTCGAATCGCCTTTAAAGCACATGAAAAGCGGCAAAACGTTGACAATGATGCCCTTGGCCAAAAAGGGCTTATGTGTTTTTTCCTGAATATATTCAGGAAAAAACGCATACGCCCTTTTTGGCCAACCAAGCAACCTGTAAAGGCAAATCAGCGCTACAAAGAAGTCTCGCTTCCCATCGGTCAAAAGGGCCATGCTGAAAAAAGTGTCAAAACCAGAAATGCAGGAAAGGCCATGGAGAAATGGGAGCCTTGCTACACTGGTGGGCGGGATGTAAATTGCCAAGAGCCACTCTGGAGAAGGGTACGGTGTGTCCTGAAACATCTAAAAAACACAGCTTAGAGAGCATAGGGCACTTCCACGCATGGGGGTATAAAGTGGGAAAATTGAAAATCAGCAAGACACAGGCACCCCAAAGTTTAGGGTTGCTCTGTTGACAAGGACCTCCACTTCATTCCACCTTAAATATCCCAGGAAAGCGAAAAATGGATAAAAAATTTGAGGTCCATATGTACAATGGAATATCCCTCAGCCATGAAATCAGTCATAAGGCTAGTAGCAGCATGATGAGTGGATTTAGGTACGACGATTCTAAGTGAAATAAGTCACACAGAAAAGGACACTTCTCATAAGGTGTCACTTATAGAGGGAATGTAAAAACCGTTACACTTGATCTGAATTACAAAACAGAACAGAGTCACACAAGCAGAAAACACACTATGGCTGCTTAACGGGAAAGGTGAGGTGGGGTGATACATAAAACAAGAGTTTCAAATTAGCTCAGATACCGTTCCATAAACCCAATATGTAACAGACAAGACCTACTCCTTGCTCAGAGAACTGGACTCAACACGCCCGATTCACCGCACAAGAATATATCTGACTACTAATAATCTTAAAACCTATGTATTGATATCTCTCTGTTAGTGTGTCAAGTGGGTGTAAAGCGGCATAAACACAGCCGTGAAAAGCAGCTAAACCCCATTATAAAAATAAATTACTTTTAAAAACCCATGAAACAAAGAGAGGGAAAGAGAGAGAAATTCTTACACAATTGTTTCAGGGGCTGTGATGCAACCTGAATTGACCATATCTAGACCCACAGCTGGATGAGACATAAGGGTGGACACTCTTGGGGCTGAGAGGTTTGGTGAGGTTGGGTGAGCAAACGCAGACCCTTTAAAGTAATACTGTGTGCTACCCATCGCATGGGTCCCAAATCTCCAGGTTCAAGGGCATCTTCCTAAATCAAAAACATGCATGAGAAACCCAGAAGATGGTACACCATGTGATGGGGAAAGGTTTCTAAAATGCACCTCATTTCTCATCTTCTTGTGCTCGGGTTGGCCATTCCAGCCACTTTACTAGCAATCTCCCTACTTGGAGCATCAGCACCTTTAACCTCCTGTTCCGTACAGGTTGCAATTTGTCCTGAGGATGAACGGGAAGACGGGGAACCAATGAGAGACTAGCTCTTGGTGTTGGGACAGGCACAGGTCACTCTATTTTCCCATCAGGAAGAAGAATTAACCACAGGCTCAGCCTGCCCCCCGGAACCAGAACAGGACCTGAAGCCATCCTGAGCTTTTGCGGCCAGCTCCCTAAAAAAGCGAGTTGTAAAATGGAGCTTCAGGGCACTGCAATTCACAAACCTGCGGAGTTATAAATGATAACTCTCATCCACAAATATATTGAGGGAAGGCAAAGAAGAGGATTTGAAATCAAGGCAGAATTGCAGGAAACAGATTTCAGGAGGTAGATTCGAATTGCCTTTAAAGCACATGAAAAGCGGCAAAACGTTGACAATGATGCCCTTGGCCAAAAAGGGCTTATGTGTTTTTTCCTGAATATATTCAGGAAAAAACGCATACGCCCTTTTTGGCCAACCAAGCAACCTGGAAAGGCAAATCAGCGCTACAAAGAAGTCTCGCTTCCCATCGGTCAAAAGGGCCATGCTGAAAAAAGTGTCAAAACCAGAAATGCAGGAAAGGCCATGGAGAAATGGGAGCCTTGCTACACTGATGGGCGGGATGTAAATTGCCAAGAGCCACTCTGGAGAAGGGTACGGTGTGTCCTGAAACATCTAAAAAACACAGCTTAGAGAGCATAGGGCACTTCCACGCATGGGGGTATAAAGTGGGAAAATTGAAAATCAGCAAGACACAGGCACCCCAAAGTTTAGGGCTGCTCTGTTGACAAGGACCTCCACTTCATTCCACCTTAAATATCCCAAGAAAGCAAAAAATGGATAAAGAAGTGGTGGTCCTTATGTACAATGGAATATCACTCAGCCATGAAATCAATGTCATAAGGCTAGTAGCAGCATGATGAGTGGATTTAGGTACGACGATTCTAAGTGAAATAAGTCACACAGAAAAGGACACTTCTCATAAGGTGTCACTTATAGAGGGAATGTAAAAACCGTTACACTTGAACTGAATTACAAAACAGAACAGAGTCACACAAGCAGAAAACACACTATGGCTGCTTAACGGGAAAGGTGAGGTGGGGTGATACATAAAACAAGAGTTTCAAATTAGCTCAGATACCGTTCCATAAACCCAATATGTAACAGACAAGACCTACTCCTTGCTCAGAGAACTGGACTCAACACGCCCGATTCACCGCACAAGAATATATCTGACTAGTAATAATCTTAAAACCTATGTATTGATATCTCTCTGTTAGTGTGTCAAGTGGGTGTAAAGCGGCATAAACACAGCCGTGAAAAGCAGCTAAACCCCATTATAAAAATAAATTACTTTTAAAAACCCATGAAACAAAGACAGGGAAAGAGAGAGAAATTCTTACACAATTCGTTCAGGGGCTGTGATGCAACCTGAATTGACCATATCTAGACCCACAGCTGGATGAGACATAAGGGTGGACACTCTTGGGGCTGAGAGGTTTGGTGAGGTTGGGTGAGCAAACGCAGACCCTTTAAAGTAATACTGCGTGCTACCCATCGCATGGGTCCCAAATCTCCAGGTTCAAGGGCATCTTCCTAAATCAAAAACATGCATGAGAAACCCAGAAGATGGTACACCATGTGATGGGGAAAGGTTTCTAAAATGCACCTCATTTCTCATCTTCTTGTGCTCGGGTTGGCCATTCCAGCCACTTTACTAGCAATCTCCCTACTTGGAGCATCAGCACCTTTAACCTCCTGTTCCGTACAGGTTGCAATTTGTCCTGAGGATGAACGGGAAGACGGGGAACCAATGAGAGACTAGCTCTTGGTGTTGGGACAGGCACAGGTCACTCTATTTTCCCATCAGGAAGAAGAATTAACCACAGGCTCAGCCTGCCCCCCGGAACCAGAACAGGACCTGAAGCCATCCTGAGCTTTTGCGGCCAGCTCCCTAAAAAAGCGAGTTGTAAAATGGAGCTTCAGGGCACTGCAATTCACAAACCTGCGGAGTTATAAATGATAACTCTCATCCACAAATATATTGAGGGAAGGCAAAGAAGAGGATTTGAAATCAAGGCAGAATTGCAGGAAACAGATTTCAGGAGGTAGATTCGAATCGCCTTTAAAGCACATGAAAAGCGGCAAAACGTTGACAATGATGCCCTTGGCCAAAAAGGGCTTATGCGTTTTTTTCCTGAATATATTCAGGAAAAAACGCATAAGCCCTTTTTGGCCAACCAAGCAACCTGGAAAGGCAAATCAGCGCTACAAAGAAGTCTCGCTTCCCATCGGTCAAAAGGGCCATGCTGAAAAAAGTGTCAAAACCAGAAATGCAGGAAAGGCCATGGAGAAATGGGAGCCTTGCTACACTGATGGGCGGGATGTAAATTGCCAAGAGCCACTCTGGAGAAGGGTACGGTGTGTCCTGAAACATCTAAAAAACACAGCTTAGAGAGCATAGGGCACTTCCACGCATGGGGGTATAAAGTGGGAAAATTGAAAATCAGCAAGACACAGGCACCCCAAAGTTTAGGGCTGCTCTGTTGACAAGGACCTCCACTTCATTCCACCTTAAATATCCCAAGAAAGCGAAAAATGGATAAAGAAGTGGTGGTCCTTATGTACAATGGAATATCACTCAGCCATGAAATCAATGTCATAAGGCTAGCAGCAGCATGATGAGTGGATTTAGGTACGACGATTCTAAGTGAAATAAGTCACACAGAAAAGGACACTTCTCATAAGGTGTCACTTATAGAGGGACTGTAAAAACCGTTACACTTGAACTGAATTACAAAACAGAACAGAGTCACACAAGCAGAAAACACACTATGGCTGCTTAAGGGGAAAGGTGAGGTGGGGTGATACATAAAACAAGAGTTTCAAATTAGCTCAGATTCCGTTCCATAAACCCAATATGTAACAGACAAGACCTACTCCTTGCTCAGAGAACTGGACTCAACACGCCCGATTCACCGCACAAGTATATATCTGACTAGTAATAATCTTAAAACCTATGTATTGATATCTCTCTGTTAGTGTGTCAAGTGGGTGTAAAGCGACATAAACACAGCCGTGAAAAGCAGCTAAACCCCATTATAAAAATAAATTACTTTTAAAAACCCATGAAACAAAGACAGGGAAAGAGAGAGAAATTCTTACACAATTCGTTGAGGGGCTGTGATGCAACCTGAATTGACCATATCTAGACCCACAGCTGGATGAGACATAAGGGTGGACACTCTTGGGGCTGAGAGGTTTGGTGAGGTTGGGTGAGCAAACGCAGACCCTTTAAAGTAATACTGCGTGCTACCCATCGCATGGGTCTCAAATCTCCAGGTTCAAGGGCATCTTCCTAAATCAAAAACATGCATGAGAAACCCAGAAGATGGTACACCATGTGATGGGGAAAGGTTTCTAAAATGCACCTCATTTCTCATCTTCTTGTGCTCGGGTTGGCCATTCCAGCCACTTTACTAGCAATCTCCCTACTTGGAGCATCAGCACCTTTAACCTCCTGTTCCGTACAGGTTGCAATTTGTCCTGAGGATGAACGGGAAGACGGGGAACCAATGAGAGACTAGCTCTTGGTGTTGGGACAGGCACAGGTCACTCTATTTTCCCATCAGGAAGAAGAATTAACCACAGGCTCAGCCTGCCCCCCGGAACCAGAACAGGACCTGAAGCCATCCTGCGCTTTTGCGGCCAGCTCCCTAAAAAAGCGAGTTGTAAAATGGAGCTTCAGGGCACTGCAATTCACAAACCTGCGGAGTTATAAATGATAACTCTCATCCACAAATATATTGAGGGAAGGCAAAGAAGAGGATTTGAAATCAAGGCAGAATTGCAGGAAACAGATTTCAGGAGGTAGATTCGAATCGCCTTTAAAGCACATGAAAAGCGGCAAACGTTGACAATGATGCCCTTGGCCAAAAAGGGCGTATGCGTTTTTTCCTGAATATATTCAGGAAAAAACGCATACGCCCTTTTTGGCCAACCAAGCAACCTGTAAAGGCAAATCAGCGCTACAAAGAAGTCTCGCTTCCCATCGGTCAAAAGGGCCATGCTGAAAAAAGTGTCAAAACCAGAAATGCAGGAAAGGCCATGGAGAAATGGGAGCCTTGCTACACTGATGGGCGGGATGTAAATTGCCAAGAGCCACTCTGGAGAAGGGTACGGTGTGTCCTGAAACATCTAAAAAACACAGCTTAGAGAGCATAGGGCACTTCCACGCATGGGGGTATAAAGTGGGAAAATTGAAAATCAGCAAGACACAGGCACCCCAAAGTTTGGGCTGCTCTGTTGACAAGGACCTCCACTTCATTCCACCTTAAATATCCCAGGAAAGCGAAAAATGGATAAAAAATTTGAGGTCCATATGTACAATGGAATATCCCTCAGCCATGAAATCAGTCATAAGGCTAGTAGCAGCATGATGAGTGGATTTAGGTACGACGATTCTAAGTGAAATAAGTCACACAGAAAAGGACACTTCTCATAAGGTGTCACTTATAGAGGGACTGTAAAAACCGTTACACTTGAACTGAATTACAAAACAGAACAGAGTCACACAAGCAGAAAACACACTATGGCTGCTTAAGGGGAAAGGTGAGGTGGGGTGATACATAAAACAAGAGTTTCAAATTAGCTCAGATACCGTTCCATAAACCCAATATGTAACAGACAAGACCTACTCCTTGCTCAGAGAACTGGACTCAACACGCCCGATTCACCGCACAAGAATATATCTGACTACTAATAATCTTAAAACCTATGTATTGATATCTCTCTGTTAGTGTGTCAAGTGGGTGTAAAGCGGCATAAACACAGCCGTGAAAAGCAGCTAAACCCCATTATAAAAATAAATTACTTTTAAAAACCCATGAAACAAAGAGAGGGAAAGAGAGAGAAATTCTTACACAATTGGTTCAGGGGCTGTGATGCAACCTGAATTGACCATATCTAGACCCACTGCTGGATGAGACATAAGGGTGGACACTCTTGGGGCTGAGAGGTTTGGTGAGGTTGGGTGAGCAAACGCAGACCCTTTAAAGTAATACTGCGTGCTACCCATCGCATGGGTCCCAAATCTCCAGGTTCAAGGGCATCTTCCTAAATCAAAAACATGAATGAGAAACCCAGAAGATGGTACACCGTGTGATGGGGAAAGGTTTCTAAAATGCACCTCATTTCTCATCTTCTTGTGCTCGGGTTGGCCATTCCAGCCACTTTACTAGCAATCTCCCTACTTGGAGCATCAGCACCTTTAACATCCTGTTCCGTACAGGTTGCAATTTGTCCTGAGGATGAACGGGAAGACGGGGAACCAATGAGAGACTAGCTCTTGGTGTTGGGACAGGCACAGGTCACTCTATTTTCCCATCAGGAAGAAGAATTAACCACAGGCTCAGCTTGCCCCCTGGAACCAGAACAGGACCTGAAGCCATCCTGCGCTTTTGCGGCCAGCTCTCTAAAAAAGCGAGTTGTAAAATGGAGCTTCAGGGCACTGCAATTCACAAACCTGCGGAGTTATAAATGATAACTCTCATCCACAAATATATTGAGGGAAGACAAAGAAGACGATTTGAAATCAAGGCAGAATTGCAGGAAACAGATTTCAGGAGGTAGATTCGAATCGCCTTTAAAGCACATGAAAAGCGGCAAAACGTTGACAATGATGCCCTTGGCCAAAAAGGGCGTATGCGTTTTTTCCTGAATATATTCAGGAAAAAACGCATACGCCCTTTTTGGCCAACCAAGCAACCTGGAAAGGCAAATCAGCGCTACAAAGAAGTCTCGCTTCCCATCGGTCAAAAGGGCCATGCTGAAAAAAGTGTCAAAACCATAAATGCAGGAAAGGCCATGGAGAAATGGGAGCCTTGCTACACTGATGGGCGGGATGTAAATTGCCAAGAGCCACTCTGGAGAAGGGTACGGTGTGTCCTGAAACATCTAAAAAACACAGCTTAGAGAGCATAGGGCACTTCCACGCATGGGGGTATAAAGTGGGAAAATTGAAAATCAGCAAGACACAGGCACCCCAAAGTTTAGGGCTGCTCTGTTGACAAGGACCTCCACTTCATTCCACCTTAAATATCCCAAGAAAGCAAAAAATGGATAAGAAGTGGTGGTCCTTATGTACAATGGAATATCACTCAGCCATGAAATCAATGTCATAAGGCTAGTAGCAGCATGATGAGTGGATTTAGGTACGACGATTCTAAGTGAAATAAGTCACACAGAAAAGGACACTTCTCATAAGGTGTCACTTATAGAGGGAATGTAAAAACCGTTACACTTGAACTGAATTACAAAACAGAACAGAGTCACACAAGCAGAAAACACACTATGGCTGCTTAACGGGAAAGGTGAGGTGGGGTGATACATAAAACAAGAGTTTCAAATTAGCTCAGATACCGTTCCATAAACCCAATATGTAACAGACAAGACCTACTCCTTGCTCAGAGAACTGGACTCAACACGCCCGATTCACCGCACAAGAATATATCTGACTAGTAATAATCTTAAAACCTATGTATTGATATCTCTCTGTTAGTGTGTCAAGTGGGTGTAAAGCGGCATAAACACAGCCGTGAAAAGCAGCTAAACCCCATTATAAAAATAAATTACTTTTAAAAACCCATGAAACAAAGACAGGGAAAGAGAGAGAAATTCTTACACAATTCGTTCAGGGGCTGTGATGCAACCTGGATTGACCATATCTAGACCCACAGCTGGATGAGACATAAGGGTGGACACTCTTGGGGCTGAGAGGTTTGGTGAGGTTGGGTGAGCAAACGCAGACCCTTTAAAGTAATACTGCGTGCTACCCATCGCATGGGTCCCAAATCTCCAGGTTCAAGGGCATCTTCCTAAATCAAAAACATGAATGAGAAACCCAGAAGATGGTACACCGTGTGATGGGGAAAGGTTTCTAAAATGCACCTCATTTCTCATCTTCTTGTGCTCGGGTTGGCCATTCCAGCCACTTTACTAGCAATCTCCCTACTTGGAGCATCAGCACCTTTAACATCCTGTTCCGTACAGGTTGCAATTTGTCCTGAGGATGAACGGGAAGACGGGGAACCAATGAGAGACTAGCTCTTGGTGTTGGGACAGGCACAGGTCACTCTATTTTCCCATCAGGAAGAAGAATTAACCACAGGCTCAGCTTGCCCCCTGGAACCAGAACAGGACCTGAAGCCATCCTGCGCTTTTGCGGCCAGCTCTCTAAAAAAGCGAGTTGTAAAATGGAGCTTCAGGGCACTGCAATTCACAAACCTGCGGAGTTATAAATGATAACTCTCATCCACAAATATATTGAGGGAAGACAAAGAAGACGATTTGAAATCAAGGCAGAATTGCAGGAAACAGATTTCAGGAGGTAGATTCGAATCGCCTTTAAAGCACATGAAAAGCGGCAAAACGTTGACAATGATGCCCTTGGCCAAAAAGGGCGTATGCGTTTTTTCCTGAATATATTCAGGAAAAAACGCATACGCCCTTTTTGGCCGCGCTACAAAGAAGTCTCGCTTCCCATCGGTCAAAAGGGCCATGCTGAAAAAAGTGTCAAAACCTAGGACTCTGGAGAAGGGTACGGTGTGTCCTGAAACATCTAAAAAACACAGCTTAGAGAGCATAGGGCACTTCCACGCATGGGGGTATAAAGTGGGAAAATTGAAAATCAGCAAGACACAGGCACCCCAAAGTTTAGGGCTGCTCTGTTGACAAGGACCTCCACTTCATTCCACCTTAAATATCCCAAGAAAGCAAAAAATGGATAAGAAGTGGTGGTCCTTATGTACAATGGAATATCACTCAGCCATGAAATCAATGTCATAAGGCTAGTAGCAGCATGATGAGTGGATTTAGGTACGACGATTCTAAGTGAAATAAGTCACACAGAAAAGGACACTTCTCATAAGGTGTCACTTATAGAGGGAATGTAAAAACCGTTACACTTGAACTGAATTACAAAACAGAACAGAGTCACACAAGCAGAAAACACACTATGGCTGCTTAACGGGAAAGGTGAGGTGGGGTGATACATAAAACAAGAGTTTCAAATTAGCTCAGATACCGTTCCATAAACCCAATATGTAACAGACAAGACCTACTCCTTGCTCAGAGAACTGGACTCAACACGCCCGATTCACCGCACAAGAATATATCTGACTAGTAATAATCTTAAAACCTATGTATTGATATCTCTCTGTTAGTGTGTCAAGTGGGTGTAAAGCGGCATAAACACAGCCGTGAAAAGCAGCTAAACCCCATTATAAAAATAAATTACTTTTAAAAACCCATGAAACAAAGACAGGGAAAGAGAGAGAAATTCTTACACAATTCGTTCAGGGGCTGTGATGCAACCTGGATTGACCATATCTAGACCCACAGCTGGATGAGACATAAGGGTGGACACTCTTGGGGCTGAGAGGTTTGGTGAGGTTGGGTGAGCAAACGCAGACCCTTTAAAGTAATACTGCGTGCTACCCATCGCATGGGTCCCAAATCTCCAGGTTCAAGGGCATCTTCCTAAATCAAAAACATGCATGAGAAACCCAGAAGATGGTACACCATGTGATGGGGAAAGGTTTCTAAAATGCACCTCATTTCTCATCTTCTTGTGCTCGGGTTGGCCATTCCAGCCACTTTACTAGCAATCTCCCTACTTGGAGCATCAGCACCTTTAACATCCTGTTCCGTACAGGTTGCAATTTGTCCTGAGGATAAACGGGAAGACGGGGAACCAATGAGAGACTAGCTCTTGGTGTTGGGACAGGCACAGGTCACTCTATTTTCCCATCAGGAAGAAGAATTAACCACAGGCTCAGCTTGCCCCCTGGAACCAGAACAGGACCTGAAGCCATCCTGCGCTTTTGCGGCCAGCTCCCTAAAAAAGCGAGTTGTAAAATGGAGCTTCAGGGCACTGCAATTCACAAACCTGCGGAGTTATAAATGATAACTCTCATCCACAAATATATTGAGGGAAGACAAAGAAGACGATTTGAAATCAAGGCAGAATTGCAGGAAACAGATTTCAGGAGGTAGATTCGAATCGCCTTTAAAGCACATGAAAAGCGGCAAAACGTTGACAATGATGCCCTTGGCCAAAAAGGGCGTATGAGTTTTTTCCTGAATATATTCAGGAAAAAACGCATACGCCCTTTTTGGCCAACCAAGCAACCTGGAAAGGCAAATCAGCGCTACAAAGAAGTCTCGCTTCCCATCGGTCAAAAGGGCCATGCTGAAAAAAGTGTCAAAACCATAAATGCAGGAAAGGCCATGGAGAAATGGGAGCCTTGCTACACTGATGGGCGGGATGTAAATTGCCAAGAGCCACTCTGGAGAAGGGTACGGTGTGTCCTGAAACATCTAAAAAACACAGCTTAGAGAGCATAGGGCACTTCCACGCATGGGGGTATAAAGTGGGAAAATTGAAAATCAGCAAGACACAGGCACCCCAAAGTTTAGGGCTGCTCTGTTGACAAGGACCTCCACTTCATTCCACCTTAAATATCCCAAGAAAGCAAAAAATGGATAAGAAGTGGTGGTCCTTATGTACAATGGAATATCACTCAGCCATGAAATCAATGTCATAAGGCTAGTAGCAGCATGATGAGTGGATTTAGGTACGACGATTCTAAGTGAAATAAGTCACACAGAAAAGGACACTTCTCATAAGGTGTCACTTATAGAGGGAATGTAAAAACCGTTACACTTGAACTGAATTACAAAACAGAACAGAGTCACACAAGCAGAAAACACACTATGGCTGCTTAACGGGAAAGGTGAGGTGGGGTGATACATAAAACAAGAGTTTCAAATTAGCTCAGATACCTTTCCATAAACCCAATATGTAACAGACAAGACCTACTCCTTGCTCAGAGAACTGGACTCAACACGCCCGATTCACCGCACAAGAATATATCTGACTAGTAATAATCTTAAAACCTATGTATTGATATCTCTCTGTTAGTGTGTCAAGTGGGTGTAAAGCGGCATAAACACAGCCGTGAAAAGCAGCTAAACCCCATTATAAAAATAAATTACTTTTAAAAACCCATGAAACAAAGACAGGGAAAGAGAGAGAAATTCTTACACAATTCGTTCAGGGGCTGTGATGCAACCTGGATTGACCATATCTAGACCCACAGCTGGATGAGACATAAGGGTGGACACTCTTGGGGCTGAGAGGTTTGGTGAGGTTGGGTGAGCAAACGCAGACCCTTTAAAGTAATACTGCGTGCTACCCATCGCATGGGTCCCAAATCTCCAGGTTCAAGGGCATCTTCCTAAATCAAAAACATGCATGAGAAACCCAGAAGATGGTACACCATGTGATGGGGAAAGGTTTCTAAAATGCACCTCATTTCTCATCTTCTTGTGCTCGGGTTGGCCATTCCAGCCACTTTACTAGCAATCTCCCTACTTGGAGCATCAGCACCTTTAACCTCCTGTTCCGTACAGGTTGCAATTTGTCCTGAGGATGAACGGGAAGACGGGGAACCAATGAGAGACTAGCTCTTGGTGTTGGGACAGGCACAGGTCACTCTATTTTCCCATCAGGAAGAAGAATTAACCACAGGCTCAGCCTGCCCCCCGGAACCAGAACAGGACCTGAAGCCATCCTGAGCTTTTGCGGCCAGCTCCCTAAAAAAGCGAGTTGTAAAATGGAGCTTCAGGGCACTGCAATTCACAAACCTGCGGAGTTATAAATGATAACTCTCATCCACAAATATATTGAGGGAAGGCAAAGAAGAGGATTTGAAATCAAGGCAGAATTGCAGGAAACAGATTTCAGGAGGTAGATTCGAATCGCCTTTAAAGCACATGAAAAGCGGCAAAACGTTGACAATGATGCCCTTGGCCAAAAAGGGCTTATGCGTTTTTTCCTGAATATATTCAGGAAAAAACGCATAAGCCCTTTTTGGCCAACCAAGCAACCTGGAAAGGCAAATCAGCGCTACAAAGAAGTCTCGCTTCCCATCGGTCAAAAGGGCCATGCTGAAAAAATTGTCAAAACCAGAAATGCAGGAAAGGCCATGGAGAAATGGGAGCCTTGCTACACTGATGGGCGGGATGTAAATTGCCAAGAGCCACTCTGGAGAAGGGTACGGTGTGTCCTGAAACATCTAAAAAACACAGCTTAGAGAGCATAGGGCACTTCCACGCATGGGGGTATAAAGTGGGAAAATTGAAAATCAGCAAGACACAGGCACCCCAAAGTTTAGGGCTGCTCTGTTGACAAGGACCTCCACTTCATTCCACCTTAAATATCCCAAGAAAGCGAAAAATGGATAAAGAAGTGGTGGTCCTTATGTACAATGGAATATCACTCAGCCATGAAATCAATGTCATAAGGCTAGCAGCAGCATGATGAGTGGATTTAGGTACGACGATTCTAAGTGAAATAAGTCACACAGAAAAGGACACTTCTCATAAGGTGTCACTTATAGAGGGACTGTAAAAACCGTTACACTTGAACTGAATTACAAAACAGAACAGAGTCACACAAGCAGAAAACACACTATGGCTGCTTAAGGGGAAAGGTGAGGTGGGGTGATACATAAAACAAGAGTTTCAAATTAGCTCAGATACCGTTCCATAAACCCAATATGTAACAGACAAGACCTACTCCTTGCTTAGAGAACTGGACTCAACACGCCCGATTCACCGCACAAGAATATATCTGACTAGTATTAATCTTAAAACCTATGTATTGATATCTCTCTGTTAGTGTGTCAAGTGGGTGTAAAGCGACATAAACACAGCCGTGAAAAGCAGCTAAACCCCATTATAAAAATAAATTACTTTTAAAAACCCATGAAACAAAGACAGGGAAAGAGAGAGAAATTCTTACACAATTCGTTGAGGGGCTGTGATGCAACCTGAATTGACCATATCTAGACCCACAGCTGGATGAGACATAAGGGTGGACACTCTTGGGGCTGAGAGGTTTGGTGAGGTTGGGTGAGCAAACGCAGACCCTTTAAAGTAATACTGCGTGCTACCCATCGCATGGGTCCCAAATCTCCAGGTTCAAGGGCATCTTCCTAAATCAAAAACATGCATGAGAAACCCAGAAGATGGTACACCATGTGATGGGGAAAGGTTTCTAAAATGCACCTCATTTCTCATCTTCTTGTGCTCGGGTTGGCCATTCCAGCCACTTTACTAGCAATCTCCCTACTTGGAGCATCAGCACCTTTAACCTCCTGTTCCGTACAGGTTGCAATTTGTCCTGAGGATGAACGGGAAGACGGGGAACCAATGAGAGACTAGCTCTTGGTGTTGGGACAGGCACAGGTCACTCTATTTTCCCATCAGGAAGAAGAATTAACCACAGGCTCAGCCTGCCCCCCGGAACCAGAACAGGACCTGAAGCCATCCTGAGCTTTTGCGGCCAGCTCCCTAAAAAAGCGAGTTGTAAAATGGAGCTTCAGGGCACTGCAATTCACAAACCTGCGGAGTTATAAATGATAACTCTCATCCACAAATATATTGAGGGAAGGCAAAGAAGAGGATTTGAAATCAAGGCAGAATTGCAGGAAACAGATTTCAGGAGGTAGATTCGAATCGCCTTTAAAGCACATGAAAAGCGGCAAAACGTTGACAATGATGCCCTTGGCCAAAAAGGGCTTATGCGTTTTTTCCTGAATATATTCAGGAAAAAACGCATAAGCCCTTTTTGGCCAACCAAGCAACCTGGAAAGGCAAATCAGCGCTACAAAGAAGTCTCGCTTCCCATCGGTCAAAAGGGCCATGCTGAAAAAAGTGTCAAAACCAGAAATGCAGGAAAGGCCATGGAGAAATGGGAGCCTTGCTACACTGATGGGCGGGATGTAAATTGCCAAGAGCCACTCTGGAGAAGGGTACGGTGTGTCCTGAAACATCTAAAAAACACAGCTTAGAGAGCATAGGGCACTTCCACGCATGGGGGTATAAAGTGGGAAAATTGAAAATCAGCAAGACACAGGCACCCCAAAGTTTAGGGCTGCTCTGTTGACAAGGACCTCCACTTCATTCCACCTTAAATATCCCAAGAAAGCGAAAAATGGATAAAGAAGTGGTGGTCCTTATGTACAATGGAATATCACTCAGCCATGAAATCAATGTCATAAGGCTAGCAGCAGCATGATGAGTGGATTTAGGTACGACGATTCTAAGTGAAATAAGTCACACAGAAAAGGACACTTCTCATAAGGTGTCACTTATAGAGGGACTGTAAAAACCGTTACACTTGAACTGAATTACAAAACAGAACAGAGTCACACAAGCAGAAAACACACTATGGCTGCTTAAGGGGAAAGGTGAGGTGGGGTGATACATAAAACAAGAGTTTCAAATTAGCTCAGATACCGTTCCATAAACCCAATATGTAACAGACAAGACCTACTCCTTGCTTAGAGAACTGGACTCAACACGCCCGATTCACCGCACAAGAATATATCTGACTAGTATTAATCTTAAAACCTATGTATTGATATCTCTCTGTTAGTGTGTCAAGTGGGTGTAAAGCGACATAAACACAGCCGTGAAAAGCAGCTAAACCCCATTATAAAAATAAATTACTTTTAAAAACCCATGAAACAAAGACAGGGAAAGAGAGAGAAATTCTTACACAATTCGTTGAGGGGCTGTGATGCAACCTGAATTGACCATATCTAGACCCACAGCTGGATGAGACATAAGGGTGGACACTCTTGGGGCTGAGAGGTTTGGTGAGGTTGGGTGAGCAAACGCAGACCCTTTAAAGTAATACTGCGTGCTACCCATCGCATGGGTCCCAAATCTCCAGGTTCAAGGGCATCTTCCTAAATCAAAAACATGCATGAGAAACCCAGAAGATGGTACACCATGTGATGGGGAAAGGTTTCTAAAATGCACCTCATTTCTCATCTTCTTGTGCTCGGGTTGGCCATTCCAGCCACTTTACTAGCAATCTCCCTACTTGGAGCATCAGCACCTTTAACCTCCTGTTCCGTACAGGTTGCAATTTGTCCTGAGGATGAACGGGAAGATGGGGAACCAATGAGAGACTAGCTCTTGGTGTTGGGACAGGCACAGGTCACTCTATTATCCCATCAGGAAGAAGAATTAACCACAGGCTCAGCCTGCCCCCCGGAACCAGAACAGGACCTGAAGCCATCCTGAGCTTTTGCGGCCAGCTCCCTAAAAAAGCGAGTTGTAAAATGGAGCTTCAGGGCACTGCAATTCACAAACCTGCGGAGTTATAAATGATAACTCTCATCCACAAATATATTGAGGGAAGGCAAAGAAGAGGATTTGAAATCAAGGCAGAATTGCAGGAAACAGATTTCAGGAGGTAGATTCGAATCGCCTTTAAAGCACATGAAAAGCGGCAAAACGTTGACAATGATGCCCTTGGCCAAAAAGGGCTTATGCGTTTTTTCCTGAATATATTCAGGAAAAAACGCATAAGCCCTTTTTGGCCAACCAAGCAACCTGGAAAGGCAAATCAGCGCTACAAAGAAGTCTCGCTTCCCATCGGTCAAAAGGGCCATGCTGAAAAAAGTGTCAAAACCAGAAATGCAGGAAAGGCCATGGAGAAATGGGAGCCTTGCTACACTGATGGGCGGGATGTAAATTGCCAAGAGCCACTCTGGAGAAGGGTACGGTGTGTCCTGAAACATCTAAAAAACACAGCTTAGAGAGCATAGGGCACTTCCACGCATGGGGGTATAAAGTGGGAAAATTGAAAATCAGCAAGACACAGGCACCCCAAAGTTTAGGGCTGCTCTGTTGACAAGGACCTCCACTTCATTCCACCTTAAATATCCCAAGAAAGCAAAAAATGGATAAGAAGTGGTGGTCCTTATGTACAATGGAATATCACTCAGCCATGAAATCAATGTCATAAGGCTAGTAGCAGCATGATGAGTGGATTTAGGTACGACGATTCTAAGTGAAATAAGTCACACAGAAAAGGACACTTCTCATAAGGTGTCACTTATAGAGGGAATGTAAAAACCGTTACACTTGAACTGAATTACAAAACAGAACAGAGTCACACAAGCAGAAAACACACTATGGCTGCTTAACGGGAAAGGTGAGGTGGGGTGATACATAAAACAAGAGTTTCAAATTAGCTCAGATACCTTTCCATAAACCCAATATGTAACAGACAAGACCTACTCCTTGCTCAGAGAACTGGACTCAACACGCCCGATTCACCGCACAAGAATATATCTGACTAGTAATAATCTTAAAACCTATGTATTGATATCTCTCTGTTAGTGTGTCAAGTGGGTGTAAAGCGGCATAAACACAGCCGTGAAAAGCAGCTAAACCCCATTATAAAAATAAATTACTTTTAAAAACCCATGAAACAAAGACAGGGAAAGAGAGAGAAATTCTTACACAATTCGTTCAGGGGCTGTGATGCAACCTGGATTGACCATATCTAGACCCACAGCTGGATGAGACATAAGGGTGGACACTCTTGGGGCTGAGAGGTTTGGTGAGGTTGGGTGAGCAAACGCAGACCCTTTAAAGTAATACTGCGTGCTACCCATCGCATGGGTCCCAAATCTCCAGGTTCAAGGGCATCTTCCTAAATCAAAAACATGCATGAGAAACCCAGAAGATGGTACACCATGTGATGGGGAAAGGTTTCTAAAATGCACCTCATTTCTCATCTTCTTGTGCTCGGGTTGGCCATTCCAGCCACTTTACTAGCAATTTCCCTACTTGGAGCATCAGCACCTTTAACCTCCTGTTCCGTACAGGTTGCAATTTGTCCTGAGGATGAACGGGAAGACGGGGAACCAATGAGAGACTAGCTCTTGGTGTTGGGACAGGCACAGGTCACTCTATTTTCCCATCAGGAAGAAGAATTAACCACAGGCTCAGCCTGCCCCCCGGAACCAGAACAGGACCTGAAGCCATCCTGAGCTTTTGCGGCCAGCTCCCTAAAAAAGCGAGTTGTAAAATGGAGCTTCAGGGCACTGCAATTCACAAACCTGCGGAGTTATAAATGATAACTCTCATCCACAAATATATTGAGGGAAGGCAAAGAAGAGGATTTGAAATCAAGGCAGAATTGCAGGAAACAGATTTCAGGAGGTAGATTCGAATCGCCTTTAAAGCACATGAAAAGCGGCAAAACGTTGACAATGATGCCCTTGGCCAAAAAGGGCTTATGCGTTTTTTCCTGAATATATTCAGGAAAAAACGCATAAGCCCTTTTTGGCCAACCAAGCAACCTGGAAAGGCAAATCAGCGCTACAAAGAAGTCTCGCTTCCCATCGGTCAAAAGGGCCATGCTGAAAAAAGTGTCAAAACCAGAAATGCAGGAAAGGCCATGGAGAAATGGGAGCCTTGCTACACTGATGGGCGGGATGTAAATTGCCAAGAGCCACTCTGGAGAAGGGTACGGTGTGTCCTGAAACATCTAAAAAACACAGCTTAGAGAGCATAGGGCACTTCCACGCATGGGGGTATAAAGTGGGAAAATTGAAAATCAGCAAGACACAGGCACCCCAAAGTTTAGGGCTGCTCTGTTGACAAGGACCTCCACTTCATTCCACCTTAAATATCCCAAGAAAGCGAAAAATGGATAAAGAAGTGGTGGTCCTTATGTACAATGGAATATCACTCAGCCATGAAATCAATGTCATAAGGCTAGCAGCAGCATGATGAGTGGATTTAGGTACGACGATTCTAAGTGAAATAAGTCACACAGAAAAGGACACTTCTCATAAGGTGTCACTTATAGAGGGACTGTAAAAACCGTTACACTTGAACTGAATTACAAAACAGAACAGAGTCACACAAGCAGAAAACACACTATGGCTGCTTAAGGGGAAAGGTGAGGTGGGGTGATACATAAAACAAGAGTTTCAAATTAGCTCAGATACCGTTCCATAAACCCAATATGTAACAGACAAGACCTACTCCTTGCTTAGAGAACTGGACTCAACACGCCCGATTCACCGCACAAGAATATATCTGACTAGTATTAATCTTAAAACCTATGTATTGATATCTCTCTGTTAGTGTGTCAAGTGGGTGTAAAGCGACATAAACACAGCCGTGAAAAGCAGCTAAACCCCATTATAAAAATAAATTACTTTTAAAAACCCATGAAACAAAGACAGGGAAAGAGAGAGAAATTCTTACACAATTCGTTGAGGGGCTGTGATGCAACCTGAATTGACCATATCTAGACCCACAGCTGGATGAGACATAAGGGTGGACACTCTTGGGGCTGAGAGGTTTGGTGAGGTTGGGTGAGCAAACGCAGACCCTTTAAAGTAATACTGCGTGCTACCCATCGCATGGGTCCCAAATCTCCAGGTTCAAGGGCATCTTCCTAAATCAAAAACATGCATGAGAAACCCAGAAGATGGTACACCATGTGATGGGGAAAGGTTTCTAAAATGCACCTCATTTCTCATCTTCTTGTGCTCGGGTTGGCCATTCCAGCCACTTTACTAGCAATCTCCCTACTTGGAGCATCAGCACCTTTAACCTCCTGTTCCGTACAGGTTGCAATTTGTCCTGAGGATGAACGGGAAGACGGGGAACCAATGAGAGACTAGCTCTTGGTGTTGGGACAGGCACAGGTCACTCTATTTTCCCATCAGGAAGAAGAATTAACCACAGGCTCAGCCTGCCCCCCGGAACCAGAACAGGACCTGAAGCCATCCTGAGCTTTTGCGGCCAGCTCCCTAAAAAAGCGAGTTGTAAAATGGAGCTTCAGGGCACTGCAATTCACAAACCTGCGGAGTTATAAATGATAACTCTCATCCACAAATATATTGAGGGAAGGCAAAGAAGAGGATTTGAAATCAAGGCAGAATTGCAGGAAACAGATTTCAGGAGGTAGATTCGAATCGCCTTTAAAGCACATGAAAAGCGGCAAAACGTTGACAATGATGCCCTTGGCCAAAAAGGGCTTATGCGTTTTTTCCTGAATATATTCAGGAAAAAACGCATAAGCCCTTTTTGGCCAACCAAGCAACCTGGAAAGGCAAATCAGCGCTACAAAGAAGTCTCGCTTCCCATCGGTCAAAAGGGCCATGCTGAAAAAAGTGTCAAAACCAGAAATGCAGGAAAGGCCATGGAGAAATGGGAGCCTTGCTACACTGATGGGCGGGATGTAAATTGCCAAGAGCCACTCTGGAGAAGGGTACGGTGTGTCCTGAAACATCTAAAAAACACAGCTTAGAGAGCATAGGGCACTTCCACGCATGGGGGTATAAAGTGGGAAAATTGAAAATCAGCAAGACACAGGCACCCCAAAGTTTAGGGCTGCTCTGTTGACAAGGACCTCCACTTCATTCCACCTTAAATATCCCAAGAAAGCGAAAAATGGATAAAGAAGTGGTGGTCCTTATGTACAATGGAATATCACTCAGCCATGAAATCAATGTCATAAGGCTAGCAGCAGCATGATGAGTGGATTTAGGTACGACGATTCTAAGTGAAATAAGTCACACAGAAAAGGACACTTCTCATAAGGTGTCACTTATAGAGGGACTGTAAAAACCGTTACACTTGAACTGAATTACAAAACAGAACAGAGTCACACAAGCAGAAAACACACTATGGCTGCTTAAGGGGAAAGGTGAGGTGGGGTGATACATAAAACAAGAGTTTCAAATTAGCTCAGATACCGTTCCATAAACCCAATATGTAACAGACAAGACCTACTCCTTGCTTAGAGAACTGGACTCAACACGCCCGATTCACCGCACAAGAATATATCTGACTAGTATTAATCTTAAAACCTATGTATTGATATCTCTCTGTTAGTGTGTCAAGTGGGTGTAAAGCGACATAAACACAGCCGTGAAAAGCAGCTAAACCCCATTATAAAAATAAATTACTTTTAAAAAACCATGAAACAAAGACAGGGAAAGAGAGAGAAATTCTTACACAATTCGTTGAGGGGCTGTGATGCAACCTGAATTGACCATATCTAGACCCACAGCTGGATGAGACATAAGGGTGGACACTCTTGGGGCTGAGAGGTTTGGTGAGGTTGGGTGAGCAAACGCAGACCCTTTAAAGTAATACTGCGTGCTACCCATCGCATGGGTCCCAAATCTCCAGGTTCAAGGGCATCTTCCTAAATCAAAAACATGCATGAGAAACCCAGAAGATGGTACACCATGTGATGGGGAAAGGTTTCTAAAATGCACCTCATTTCTCATCTTCTTGTGCTCGGGTTGGCCATTCCAGCCACTTTACTAGCAATCTCCCTACTTGGAGCATCAGCACCTTTAACCTCCTGTTCCGTACAGGTTGCAATTTGTCCTGAGGATGAACGGGAAGACGGGGAACCAATGAGAGACTAGCTCTTGGTGTTGGGACAGGCACAGGTCACTCTATTTTCCCATCAGGAAGAAGAATTAACCACAGGCTCAGCCTGCCCCCCGGAACCAGAACAGGACCTGAAGCCATCCTGAGCTTTTGCGGCCAGCTCCCTAAAAAAGCGAGTTGTAAAATGGAGCTTCAGGGCACTGCAATTCACAAACCTGCGGAGTTATAAATGATAACTCTCATCCACAAATATATTGAGGGAAGGCAAAGAAGAGGATTTGAAATCAAGGCAGAATTGCAGGAAACAGATTTCAGGAGGTAGATTCGAATCGCCTTTAAAGCACATGAAAAGCGGCAAAACGTTGACAATGATGCCCTTGGCCAAAAAGGGCTTATGCGTTTTTTCCTGAATATATTCAGGAAAAAACGCATAAGCCCTTTTTGGCCAACCAAGCAACCTGGAAAGGCAAATCAGCGCTACAAAGAAGTCTCGCTTCCCATCGGTCAAAAGGGCCATGCTGAAAAAAGTGTCAAAACCAGAAATGCAGGAAAGGCCATGGAGAAATGGGAGCCTTGCTACACTGATGGGCGGGATGTAAATTGCCAAGAGCTACTCTGGAGAAGGGTACGGTGTGTCCTGAAACATCTAAAAAACACAGCTTAGAGAGCATAGGGCACTTCCACGCATGGGGGTATAAAGTGGGAAAATTGAAAATCAGCAAGACACAGGCACCCCAAAGTTTAGGGCTGCTCTGTTGACAAGGACCTCCACTTCATTCCACCTTAAATATCCCAAGAAAGCGAAAAATGGATAAAGAAGTGGTGGTCCTTATGTACAATGGAATATCACTCAGCCATGAAATCAATGTCATAAGGCTAGCAGCAGCATGATGAGTGGATTTAGGTACGACGATTCTAAGTGAAATAAGTCACACAGAAAAGGACACTTCTCATAAGGTGTCACTTATAGAGGGACTGTAAAAACCGTTACACTTGAACTGAATTACAAAACAGAACAGAGTCACACAAGCAGAAAACACACTATGGCTGCTTAAGGGGAAAGGTGAGGTGGGGTGATACATAAAACAAGAGTTTCAAATTAGCTCAGATACCGTTCCATAAACCCAATATGTAACAGACAAGACCTACTCCTTGCTCAGAGAACTGGACTCAACACGCCCGATTCACCGCACAAGTATATATCTGACTAGTAATAATCTTAAAACCTATGTATTGATATCTCTCTGTTAGTGTGTCAAGTGGGTGTAAAGCGACATAAACACAGCCGTGAAAAGCAGCTAAACCCCATTATAAAAATAAATTACTTTTAAAAACCCATGAAACAAAGACAGGGAAAGAGAGAGAAATTCTTACACAATTCGTTGAGGGGCTGTGATGCAACCTGAATAGACCATATCTAGACCCACAGCTGGATGAGACATAAGGGTGGACACTCTTGGGGCTGAGAGGTTTGGTGAGGTTGGGTGAGCAAACGCAGACCCTTTAAAGTAATACTGCGTGCTACCCATCGCATGGGTCCCAAATCTCCAGGTTCAAGGGCATCTTCCTAAATCAAAAACATGCATGAGAAACCCAGAAGATGGTACACCATGTGATGGGGAAAGGTTTCTAAAATGCACCTCATTTCTCATCTTCTTGTGCTCGGGTTGGCCATTCCAGCCACTTTACTAGCAATCTCCCTACTTGGAGCATCAGCACCTTTAACCTCCTGTTCCGTACAGGTTGCAATTTGTCCTGAGGATGAACGGGAAGACGGGGAACCAATGAGAGACTAGCTCTTGGTGTTGGGACAGGCACAGGTCACTCTATTTTCCCATCAGGAAGAAGAATTAACCACAGGCTCAGCCTGCCCCCCGGAACCAGAACAGGACCTGAAGCCATCCTGCGCTTTTGCGGCCAGCTCCCTAAAAAAGCGAGTTGTAAAATGGAGCTTCAGGGCACTGCAATTCACAAACCTGCGGAGTTATAAATGATAACTCTCATCCACAAATATATTGAGGGAAGGCAAAGAAGAGGATTTGAAATCAAGGCAGAATTGCAGGAAACAGATTTCAGGAGGTAGATTCGAATCGCCTTTAAAGCACATGAAAAGCGGCAAAACGTTGACAATGATGCCCTTGGCCAAAAAGGGCGTATGCGTTTTTTCCTGAATATATTCAGGAAAAAACGCATACGCCCTTTTTGGCCAACCAAGCAACCTGTAAAGGCAAATCAGCGCTACAAAGAAGTCTCGCTTCCCATCGGTCAAAAGGGCCATGCTGAAAAAAGTGTCAAAACCAGAAATGCAGGAAAGGCCATGGAGAAATGGGAGCCTTGCTACACTGGTGGGCGGGATGTAAATTGCCAAGAGCCACTCTGGAGAAGGGTACGGTGTGTCCTGAAACATCTAAAAAACACAGCTTAGAGAGCATAGGGCACTTCCACGCATGGGGGTATAAAGTGGGAAAATTGAAAATCAGCAAGACACAGGCACCCCAAAGTTTGGGCTGCTCTGTTGACAAGGACCTCCTCTTCATTCCACCTTAAATATCCCAGGAAAGCGAAAAATGGATAAAAAATTTGAGGTCCATATGTACAATGGAATATCCCTCAGCCATGAAATCAGTCATAAGGCTAGTAGCAGCATGATGAGTGGATTTAGGTACGACGATTCTAAGTGAAATAAGTCACACAGAAAAGGACACTTCTCATAAGGTGTCACTTATAGAGGGAATGTAAAAACCGTTACACTTGATCTGAATTACAAAACAGAACAGAGTCACACAAGCAGAAAACACACTATGGCTGCTTAACGGGAAAGGTGAGGTGGGGTGATACATAAAACAAGAGTTTCAAATTAGCTCAGATACCGTTCCATAAACCCAATATGTAACAGACAAGACCTACTCCTTGCTCAGAGAACTGGACTCAACACGCCCGATTCACCGCACAAGAATATATCTGACTACTAATAATCTTAAAACCTATGTATTGATATCTCTCTGTTAGTGTGTCAAGTGGGTGTAAAGCGGCATAAACACAGCCGTGAAAAGCAGCTAAACCCCATTATAAAAATAAATTACTTTTAAAAACCCATGAAACAAAGAGAGGGAAAGAGAGAGAAATTCTTACACAATTGGTTCAGTGGCTGTGATGCAACCTGAATTGACCATATCTAGACCCACTGCTGGATGAGACATAAGGGTGGACACTCTTGGGGCTGAGAGGTTTGGTGAGGTTGGGTGAGCAAACGCAGACCCTTTAAAGTAATACTGCGTGCTACCCATCGCATGGGTCCCAAATCTCCAGGTTCAAGGGCATCTTCCTAAATCAAAAACATGAATGAGAAACCCAGAAGATGGTACACCGTGTGATGGGGAAAGGTTTCTAAAATGCACCTCATTTCTCATCTTCTTGTGCTCGGGTTGGCCATTCCAGCCACTTTACTAGCAATCTCCCTACTTGGAGCATCAGCACCTTTAACATCCTGTTCCGTACAGGTTGCAATTTGTCCTGAGGATGAACGGGAAGACGGGGAACCAATGAGAGACTAGCTCTTGGTGTTGGGACAGGCACAGGTCACTCTATTTTCCCATCAGGAAGAAGAATTAACCACAGGCTCAGCTTGCCCCCTGGAACCAGAACAGGACCTGAAGCCATCCTGCGCTTTTGCGGCCAGCTCCCTAAAAAAGCGAGTTGTAAAATGGAGCTTCAGGGCACTGCAATTCACAAACCTGCGGAGTTATAAATGATAACTCTCATCCACAAATATATTGAGGGAAGACAAAGAAGACGATTTGAAATCAAGGCAGAATTGCAGGAAACAGATTTCAGGAGGTAGATTCGAATCGCCTTTAAAGCACATGAAAAGCGGCAAAACGTTGACAATGATGCCCTTGGCCAAAAAGGGCGTATGAGTTTTTTCCTGAATATATTCAGGAAAAAACGCATACGCCCTTTTTGGCCAACCAAGCAACCTGGAAAGGCAAATCAGCGCTACAAAGAAGTCTCGCTTCCCATCGGTCAAAAGGGCCATGCTGAAAAAAGTGTCAAAACCATAAATGCAGGAAAGGCCATGGAGAAATGGGAGCCTTGCTACACTGATGGGCGGGATGTAAATTGCCAAGAGCCACTCTGGAGAAGGGTACGGTGTGTCCTGAAACATCTAAAAAACACAGCTTAGAGAGCATAGGGCACTTCCACGCATGGGGGTATAAAGTGGGAAAATTGAAAATCAGCAAGACACAGGCACCCCAAAGTTTAGGGCTGCTCTGTTGAAAAGGACCTCCACTTCATTCCACCTTAAATATCCCAAGAAAGCGAAAAATGGATAAAGAAGTGGTGGTCCTTATGTACAATGGAATATCACTCAGCCATGAAATCAATGTCATAAGGCTAGCAGCAGCATGATGAGTGGATTTAGGTACGACGATTCTAAGTGAAATAAGTCACACAGAAAAGGACACTTCTCATAAGGTGTCACTTATAGAGGGACTGTAAAAACCGTTACACTTGAACTGAATTACAAAACAGAACAGAGTCACACAAGCAGAAAACACACTATGGCTGCTTAAGGGGAAAGGTGAGGTGGGGTGATACATAAAACAAGAGTTTCAAATTAGCTCAGATACCGTTCCATAAACCCAATATGTAACAGACAAGACCTACTCCTTGCTTAGAGAACTGGACTCAACACGCCCGATTCACCGCACAAGAATATATCTGACTAGTATTAATCTTAAAACCTATGTATTGATATCTCTCTGTTAGTGTGTCAAGTGGGTGTAAAGCGACATAAACACAGCCGTGAAAAGCAGCTAAACCCCATTATAAAAATAAATTACTTTTAAAAACCCATGAAACAAAGACAGGGAAAGAGAGAGAAATTCTTACACAATTCGTTGAGGGGCTGTGATGCAACCTGAATTGACCATATCTAGACCCACAGCTGGATGAGACATAAGGGTGGACACTCTTGGGGCTGAGAGGTTTGGTGAGGTTGGGTGAGCAAATGCAGACCCTTTAAAGTAATACTGCGTGCTACCCATCGCATGGGTCCCAAATCTCCAGGTTCAAGGGCATCTTCCTAAATCAAAAACATGCATGAGAAACCCAGAAGATGGTACACCATGTGATGGGGAAAGGTTTCTAAAATGCACCTCATTTCTCATCTTCTTGTGCTCGGGTTGGCCATTCCAGCCACTTTACTAGCAATCTCCCTACTTGGAGCATCAGCACCTTTAACCTCCTGTTCCGTACAGGTTGCAATTTGTCCTGAGGATGAACGGGAAGACGGGGAACCAATGAGAGACTAGCTCTTGGTGTTGGGACAGGCACAGGTCACTCTATTTTCCCATCAGGAAGAAGAATTAACCACAGGCTCAGCCTGCCCCCCGGAACCAGAACAGGACCTGAAGCCATCCTGAGCTTTTGCGGCCAGCTCCCTAAAAAAGCGAGTTGTAAAATGGAGCTTCAGGGCACTGCAATTCACAAACCTGCGGAGTTATAAATGATAACTCTCATCCACAAATATATTGAGGGAAGGCAAAGAAGAGGATTTGAAATCAAGGCAGAATTGCAGGAAACAGATTTCAGGAGGTAGATTCGAATCGCCTTTAAAGCACATGAAAAGCGGCAAAACGTTGACAATGATGCCCTTGGCCAAAAAGGGCTTATGCGTTTTTTCCTGAATATATTCAGGAAAAAACGCATAAGCCCTTTTTGGCCAACCAAGCAACCTGGAAAGGCAAATCAGCGCTACAAAGAAGTCTCGCTTCCCATCGGTCAAAAGGGCCATGCTGAAAAAAGTGTCAAAACCAGAAATGCAGGAAAGGCCATGGAGAAATGGGAGCCTTGCTACACTGATGGGCGGGATGTAAATTGCCAAGAGCCACTCTGGAGAAGGGTACGGTGTGTCCTGAAACATCTAAAAAACACAGCTTAGAGAGCATAGGGCACTTCCACGCATGGGGGTATAAAGTGGGAAAATTGAAAATCAGCAAGACACAGGCACCCCAAAGTTTAGGGCTGCTCTGTTGAAAAGGACCTCCACTTCATTCCACCTTAAATATCCCAAGAAAGCGAAAAATGGATAAAGAAGTGGTGGTCCTTATGTACAATGGAATATCACTCAGCCATGAAATCAATGTCATAAGGCTAGCAGCAGCATGATGAGTGGATTTAGGTACGACGATTCTAAGTGAAATAAGTCACACAGAAAAGGACACTTCTCATAAGGTGTCACTTATAGAGGGAATGTAAAAACCGTTACACTTGATCTGAATTACAAAACAGAACAGAGTCACACAAGCAGAAAACACACTATGGCTGCTTAACGGGAAAGGTGAGGTGGGGTGATACATAAAACAAGAGTTTCAAATTAGCTCAGATACCGTTCCATAAACCCAATATGTAACAGACAAGACCTACTCCTTGCTCAGAGAACTGGACTCAACACGCCCGATTCACCGCACAAGAATATATCTGACTACTAATAATCTTAAAACCTATGTATTGATATCTCTCAGTTAGTGTGTCAAGTGGGTGTAAAGCGGCATAAACACAGCCGTGAAAAGCAGCTAAACCCCATTATAAAAATAAATTACTTTTAAAAACCCATGAAACAAAGAGAGGGAAAGAGAGAGAAATTCTTACACAATTGGTTCAGGGGCTGTGATGCAACCTGAATTGACCATATCTAGACCCACTGCTGGATGAGACATAAGGGTGGACACTCTTGGGGCTGAGAGGTTTGGTGAGGTTGGGTGAGCAAACGCAGACCCTTTAAAGTAATACTGCGTGCTACCCATCGCATGGGTCCCAAATCTCCAGGTTCAAGGGCATCTTCCTAAATCAAAAACATGAATGAGAAACCCAGAAGATGGTACACCGTGTGATGGGGAAAGGTTTCTAAAATGCACCTCATTTCTCATCTTCTTGTGCTCGGGTTGGCCATTCCAGCCACTTTACTAGCAATCTCCCTACTTGGAGCATCAGCACCTTTAACATCCTGTTCCGTACAGGTTGCAATTTGTCCTGAGGATGAACGGGAAGACGGGGAACCAATGAGAGACTAGCTCTTGGTGTTGGGACAGGCACAGGTCACTCTATTTTCCCATCAGGAAGAAGAATTAACCACAGGCTCAGCTTGCCCCCTGGAACCAGAACAGGACCTGAAGCCATCCTGCGCTTTTGCGGCCAGCTCCCTAAAAAAGCGAGTTGTAAAATGGAGCTTCAGGGCACTGCAATTCACAAACCTGCGGAGTTATAAATGATAACTCTCATCCACAAATATATTGAGGGAAGACAAAGAAGACGATTTGAAATCAAGGCAGAATTGCAGGAAACAGATTTCAGGAGGTAGATTCGAATCGCCTTTAAAGCACATGAAAAGCGGCAAAACGTTGACAATGATGCCCTTGGCCAAAAAGGGCGTATGAGTTTTTTCCTGAATATATTCAGGAAAAAACGCATACGCCCTTTTTGGCCAACCAAGCAACCTGGAAAGGCAAATCAGCGCTACAAAGAAGTCTCGCTTCCCATCGGTCAAAAGGGCCATGCTGAAAAAAGTGTCAAAACCATAAATGCAGGAAAGGCCATGGAGAAATGGGAGCCTTGCTACACTGATGGGCGGGATGTAAATTGCCAAGAGCCACTCTGGAGAAGGGTACGGTGTGTCCTGAAACATCTAAAAAACACAGCTTAGAGAGCATAGGGCACTTCCACGCATGGGGGTATAAAGTGGGAAAATTGAAAATCAGCAAGACACAGGCACCCCAAAGTTTAGGGCTGCTCTGTTGACAAGGACCTCCACTTCATTCCACCTTAAATATCCCAAGAAAGCAAAAAATGGATAAGAAGTGGTGGTCCTTATGTACAATGGAATATCACTCAGCCATGAAATCAATGTCATAAGGCTAGTAGCAGCATGATGAGTGGATTTAGGTACGACGATTCTAAGTGAAATAAGTCACACAGAAAAGGACACTTCTCATAAGGTGTCACTTATAGAGGGAATGTAAAAACCGTTACACTTGATCTGAATTACAAAACAGAACAGAGTCACACAAGCAGAAAACACACTATGGCTGCTTAACGGGAAAGGTGAGGTGGGGTGATACATAAAACAAGAGTTTCAAATTAGCTCAGATACCGTTCCATAAACCCAATATGTAACAGACAAGACCTACTCCTTGCTCAGAGAACTGGACTCAACACGCCCGATTCACCGCACAAGAATATATCTGACTAGTAATAATCTTAAAACCTATGTATTGATATCTCTCTGTTAGTGTGTCAAGTGGGTGTAAAGCGGCATAAACACAGCCGTGAAAAGCAGCTAAACCCCATTATAAAAATAAATTACTTTTAAAAACCCATGAAACAAAGAGAGGGAAAGAGAGAGAAATTCTTACACAATTGGTTCAGTGGCTGTGATGCAACCTGAATTGACCATATCTAGACCCACTGCTGGATGAGACATAAGGGTGGACACTCTTGGGGCTGAGAGGTTTGGTGAGGTTGGGTGAGCAAACGCAGACCCTTTAAAGTAATACTGCGTGCTACCCATCGCATGGGTCCCAAATCTCCAGGTTCAAGGGCATCTTCCTAAATCAAAAACATGAATGAGAAACCCAGAAGATGGTACACCGTGTGATGGGGAAAGGTTTCTAAAATGCACCTCATTTCTCATCTTCTTGTGCTCGGGTTGGCCATTCCAGCCACTTTACTAGCAATCTCCCTACTTGGAGCATCAGCACCTTTAACATCCTGTTCCGTACAGGTTGCAATTTGTCCTGAGGATGAACGGGAAGACGGGGAACCAATGAGAGACTAGCTCTTGGTGTTGGGACAGGCACAGGTCACTCTATTTTCCCATCAGGAAGAAGAATTAACCACAGGCTCAGCTTGCCCCCTGGAACCAGAACAGGACCTGAAGCCATCCTGCGCTTTTGCGGCCAGCTCCCTAAAAAAGCGAGTTGTAAAATGGAGCTTCAGGGCACTGCAATTCACAAACCTGCGGAGTTATAAATGATAACTCTCATCCACAAATATATTGAGGGAAGACAAAGAAGACGATTTGAAATCAAGGCAGAATTGCAGGAAACAGATTTCAGGAGGTAGATTCGAATCGCCTTTAAAGCACATGAAAAGCGGCAAAACGTTGACAATGATGCCCTTGGCCAAAAAGGGCGTATGAGTTTTTTCCTGAATATATTCAGGAAAAAACGCATACGCCCTTTTTGGCCAACCAAGCAACCTGGAAAGGCAAATCAGCGCTACAAAGAAGTCTCGCTTCCCATCGGTCAAAAGGGCCATGCTGAAAAAAGTGTCAAAACCATAAATGCAGGAAAGGCCATGGAGAAATGGGAGCCTTGCTACACTGATGGGCGGGATGTAAATTGCCAAGAGCCACTCTGGAGAAGGGTACGGTGTGTCCTGAAACATCTAAAAAACACAGCTTAGAGAGCATAGGGCACTTCCACGCATGGGGGTATAAAGTGGGAAAATTGAAAATCAGCAAGACACAGGCACCCCAAAGTTTAGGGCTGCTCTGTTGAAAAGGACCTCCACTTCATTCCACCTTAAATATCCCAAGAAAGCGAAAAATGGATAAAGAAGTGGTGGTCCTTATGTACAATGGAATATCACTCAGCCATGAAATCAATGTCATAAGGCTAGCAGCAGCATGATGAGTGGATTTAGGTACGACGATTCTAAGTGAAATAAGTCACACAGAAAAGGACACTTCTCATAAGGTGTCACTTATAGAGGGACTGTAAAAACCGTTACACTTGAACTGAATTACAAAACAGAACAGAGTCACACAAGCAGAAAACACACTATGGCTGCTTAAGGGGAAAGGTGAGGTGGGGTGATACATAAAACAAGAGTTTCAAATTAGCTCAGATACCGTTCCATAAACCCAATATGTAACAGACAAGACCTACTCCTTGCTTAGAGAACTGGACTCAACACGCCCGATTCACCGCACAAGAATATATCTGACTAGTATTAATCTTAAAACCTATGTATTGATATCTCTCTGTTAGTGTGTCAAGTGGGTGTAAAGCGACATAAACACAGCCGTGAAAAGCAGCTAAACCCCATTATAAAAATAAATTACTTTTAAAAACCCATGAAACAAAGACAGGGAAAGAGAGAGAAATTCTTACACAATTCGTTGAGGGGCTGTGATGCAACCTGAATTGACCATATCTAGACCCACAGCTGGATGAGACATAAGGGTGGACACTCTTGGGGCTGAGAGGTTTGGTGAGGTTGGGTGAGCAAATGCAGACCCTTTAAAGTAATACTGCGTGCTACCCATCGCATGGGTCCCAAATCTCCAGGTTCAAGGGCATCTTCCTAAATCAAAAACATGCATGAGAAACCCAGAAGATGGTACACCATGTGATGGGGAAAGGTTTCTAAAATGCACCTCATTTCTCATCTTCTTGTGCTCGGGTTGGCCATTCCAGCCACTTTACTAGCAATCTGCCTACTTGGAGCATCAGCACCTTTAACCTCCTGTTCCGTACAGGTTGCAATTTGTCCTGAGGATGAACGGGAAGACGGGGAACCAATGAGAGACTAGCTCTTGGTGTTGGGACAGGCACAGGTCACTCTATTTTCCCATCAGGAAGTAGAATTAACCACAGGCTCAGCCTGCCCCCCGGAACCAGAACAGGACCTGAAGCCATCCTGAGCTTTTGCGGCCAGCTCCCTAAAAAAGCGAGTTGTAAAATGGAGCTTCAGGGCACTGCAATTCACAAACCTGCGGAGTTATAAATGATAACTCTCATCCACAAATATATTGAGGGAAGGCAAAGAAGAGGATTTGAAATCAAGGCAGAATTGCAGGAAACAGATTTCAGGAGGTAGATTCGAATCGCCTTTAAAGCACATGAAAAGCGGCAAAACGTTGACAATGATGCCCTTGGCCAAAAAGGGCTTATGCGTTTTTTCCTGAATATATTCAGGAAAAAACGCATAAGCCCTTTTTGGCCAACCAAGCAACCTGGAAAGGGAAATCAGCGCTACAAAGAAGTCTCGCTTCCCATCGGTCAAAAGGGCCATGCTGAAAAAAGTGTCAAAACCAGAAATGCAGGAAAGGCCATGGAGAAATTGGAGCCTTGCTACACTGATGGGCGGGATGTAAATTGCCAAGAGCCACTCTGGAGAAGGGTACGGTGTGTCCTGAAACATCTAAAAAACACAGCTTAGAGAGCATAGGGCACTTCCACGCATGGGGGTATAAAGTGGGAAAATTGAAAATCAGCAAGACACAGGCACCCCAAAGTTTAGGGCTGCTCTGTTGAAAAGGACCTCCACTTCATTCCACCTTAAATATCCCAAGAAAGCGAAAAATGGATAAAGAAGTGGTGGTCCTTATGTACAATGGAATATCACTCAGCCATGAAATCAATGTCATAAGGCTAGCAGCAGCATGATGAGTGGATTTAGGTACGACGATTCTAAGTGAAATAAGTCACACAGAAAAGGACACTTCTCATAAGGTGTCACTTATAGAGGGAATGTAAAAACCGTTACACTTGATCTGAATTACAAAACAGAACAGAGTCACACAAGCAGAAAACACACTATGGCTGCTTAACGGGAAAGGTGAGGTGGGGTGATACATAAAACAAGAGTTTCAAATTAGCTCAGATACCGTTCCATAAACCCAATATGTAACAGACAAGACCTACTCCTTGCTCAGAGAACTGGACTCAACACGCCCGATTCACCGCACAAGAATATATCTGACTACTAATAATCTTAAAACCTATGTATTGATATCTCTCTGTTAGTGTGTCAAGTGGGTGTAAAGCGGCATAAACACAGCCGTGAAAAGCAGCTAAACCCCATTATAAAAATAAATTACTTTTAAAAACCCATGAAACAAAGAGAGGGAAAGAGAGAGAAATTCTTACACAATTGGTTCAGGGGCTGTGATGCAACCTGAATTGACCATATCTAGACCCACTGCTGGATGAGACATAAGGGTGGACACTCTTGGGGCTGAGAGGTTTGGTGAGGTTGGGTGAGCAAACGCAGACCCTTTAAAGTAATACTGCGTGCTACCCATCGCATGGGTCCCAAATCTCCAGGTTCAAGGGCATCTTCCTAAATCAAAAACATGAATGAGAAACCCAGAAGATGGTACACCGTGTGATGGGGAAAGGTTTCTAAAATGCACCTCATTTCTCATCTTCTTGTGCTCGGGTTGGCCATTCCAGCCACTTTACTAGCAATCTCCCTACTTGGAGCATCAGCACCTTTAACATCCTGTTCCGTACAGGTTGCAATTTGTCCTGAGGATGAACGGGAAGACGGGGAACCAATGAGAGACTAGCTCTTGGTGTTGGGACAGGCACAGGTCACTCTATTTTCCCATCAGGAAGAAGAATTAACCACAGGCTCAGCTTGCCCCCTGGAACCAGAACAGGACCTGAAGCCATCCTGCGCTTTTGCGGCCAGCTCCCTAAAAAAGCGAGTTGTAAAATGGAGCTTCAGGGCACTGCAATTCACAAACCTGCGGAGTTATAAATGATAACTCTCATCCACAAATATATTGAGGGAAGACAAAGAAGACGATTTGAAATCAAGGCAGAATTGCAGGAAACAGATTTCAGGAGGTAGATTCGAATCGCCTTTAAAGCACATGAAAAGCGGCAAAACGTTGACAATGATGCCCTTGGCCAAAAAGGGCTTATGAGTTTTTTCCTGAATATATTCAGGAAAAAACGCATACGCCCTTTTTGGCCAACCAAGCAACCTGGAAAGGCAAATCAGCGCTACAAAGAAGTCTCGCTTCCCATCGGTCAAAAGGGCCATGCTGAAAAAAGTGTCAAAACCATAAATGCAGGAAAGGCCATGGAGAAATGGGAGCCTTGCTACACTGATGGGCGGGATGTAAATTGCCAAGAGCCACTCTGGAGAAGGGTACGGTGTGTCCTGAAACATCTAAAAAACACAGCTTAGAGAGCATAGGGCACTTCCACGCATGGGGGTATAAAGTGGGAAAATTGAAAATCAGCAAGACACAGGCACCCCAAAGTTTAGGGCTGCTCTGTTGACAAGGACCTCCACTTCATTCCACCTTAAATATCCCAAGAAAGCAAAAAATGGATAAGAAGTGGTGGTCCTTATGTACAATGGAATATCACTCAGCCATGAAATCAATGTCATAAGGCTAGTAGCAGCATGATGAGTGGATTTAGGTACGACGATTCTAAGTGAAATAAGTCACACAGAAAAGGACACTTCTCATAAGGTGTCACTTATAGAGGGAATGTAAAAACCGTTACACTTGAACTGAATTACAAAACAGAACAGAGTCACACAAGCAGAAAACACACTATGGCTGCTTAACGGGAAAGGTGAGGTGGGGTGATACATAAAACAAGAGTTTCAAATTAGCTCAGATACCGTTCCATAAACCCAATATGTAACAGACAAGACCTACTCCTTGCTCAGAGAACTGGACTCAACACGCCCGATTCACCGCACAAGAATATATCTGACTAGTAATAATCTTAAAACCTATGTATTGATATCTCTCTGTTAGTGTGTCAAGTGGGTGTAAAGCGGCATAAACACAGCCGTGAAAAGCAGCTAAACCCCATTATAAAAATAAATTACTTTTAAAAACCCATGAAACAAAGACAGGGAAAGAGAGAGAAATTCTTACACAATTCGTTCAGGGGCTGTGATGCAACCTGGATTGACCATATCTAGACCCACAGCTGGATGAGACATAAGGGTGGACACTCTTGGGGCTGAGAGGTTTGGTGAGGTTGGGTGAGCAAACGCAGACCCTTTAAAGTAATACTGCGTGCTACCCATCGCATGGGTCCCAAATCTCCAGGTTCAAGGGCATCTTCCTAAATCAAAAACATGCATGAGAAACCCAGAAGATGGTACACCATGTGATGGGGAATGGTTTCTAAAATGCACCTCATTTCTCATCTTCTTGTGCTCGGGTTGGCCATTCCAGCCACTTTACTAGCAATCTCCCTACTTGGAGCATCAGCACCTTTAACCTCCTGTTCTGTACAGGTTGCAATTTGTCCTGAGGATGAACGGGAAGACGGGGAACCAATGAGAGACTAGCTCTTGGTGTTGGGACAGGCACAGGTCACTCTATTTTCCCATCAGGAAGAAGAATTAACCACAGGCTCAGCCTGCCCCCCGGAACCAGAACAGGACCTGAAGCCATCCTGAGCTTTTGCGGCCAGCTCCCTAAAAAAGCGAGTTGTAAAATGGAGCTTCAGGGCACTGCAATTCACAAACCTGCGGAGTTATAAATGATAACTCTCATCCACAAATATATTGAGGGAAGGCAAAGAAGAGGATTTGAAATCAAGGCAGAATTGCAGGAAACAGATTTCAGGAGGTAGATTCGAATCGCCTTTAAAGCACATGAAAAGCGGCAAAACGTTGACAATGATGCCCTTGGCCAAAAAGGGCTTATGCTTTTTTTCCTGAATATATTCAGGAAAAAACGCATAAGCCCTTTTTGGCCAACCAAGCAACCTGGAAAGGCAAATCAGCGCTACAAAGAAGTCTCGCTTCCCATCGGTCAAAAGGGCCATGCTGAAAAAAGTGTCAAAACCAGAAATGCAGGAAAGGCCATGGAGAAATGGGAGCCTTGCTACACTGATGGGCGGGATGTAAATTGCCAAGAGCCACTCTGGAGAAGGGTACGGTGTGTCCTGAAACATCTAAAAAACACAGCTTAGAGAGCATAGGGCACTTCCACGCATGGGGGTATAAAGTGGGAAAATTGAAAATCAGCAAGACACAGGCACCCCAAAGTTTAGGGCTGCTCTGTTGAAAAGGACCTCCACTTCATTCCACCTTAAATATCCCAAGAAAGCGAAAAATGGATAAAGAAGTGGTGGTCCTTATGTACAATGGAATATCACTCAGCCATGAAATCAATGTCATAAGGCTAGCAGCAGCATGATGAGTGGATTTAGGTACGACGATTCTAAGTGAAATAAGTCACACAGAAAAGGACACTTCTCATAAGGTGTCACTTATAGAGGGAATGTAAAAACCGTTACACTTGAACTGAATTACAAAACAGAACAGAGTCACACAAGCAGAAAACACACTATGGCTGCTTAACGGGAAAGGTGAGGTGGGGTGATACATAAAACAAGAGTTTCAAATTAGCTCAGATACCGTTCCATAAACCCAATATGTAACAGACAAGACCTACTCCTTGCTCAGAGAACTGGACTCAACACGCCCGATTCACCGCACAAGAATATATCTGACTAGTAATAATCTTAAAACCTATGTATTGATATCTCTCTGTTAGTGTGTCAAGTGGGTGTAAAGCGGCATAAACACAGCCGTGAAAAGCAGCTAAACCCCATTATAAAAATAAATTACTTTTAAAAACCCATGAAACAAAGACAGGGAAAGAGAGAGAAATTCTTACACAATTCGTTCAGGGGCTGTGATGCAACCTGGATTGACCATATCTAGACCCACAGCTGGATGAGACATAAGGGTGGACACTCTTGGGGCTGAGAGGTTTGGTGAGGTTGGGTGAGCAAACGCAGACCCTTTAAAGTAATACTGCGTGCTACCCATCGCATGGGTCCCAAATCTCCAGGTTCAAGGGCATCTTCCTAAATCAAAAACATGCATGAGAAACCCAGAAGATGGTACACCATGTGATGGGGAAAGGTTTCTAAAATGCACCTCATTTCTCATCTTCTTGTGCTCGGGTTGGCCATTCCAGCCACTTTACTAGCAATCTCCCTACTTGGAGCATCAGCACCTTTAACCTCCTGTTCTGTACAGGTTGCAATTTGTCCTGAGGATGAACGGGAAGACGGGGAACCAATGAGAGACTAGCTCTTGGTGTTGGGACAGGCACAGGTCACTCTATTTTCCCATCAGGAAGAAGAATTAACCACAGGCTCAGCCTGCCCCCCGGAACCAGAACAGGACCTGAAGCCATCCTGAGCTTTTGCGGCCAGCTCCCTAAAAAAGCGAGTTGTAAAATGGAGCTTCAGGGCACTGCAATTCACAAACCTGCGGAGTTATAAATGATAACTCTCATCCACAAATATATTGAGGGAAGGCAAAGAAGAGGATTTGAAATCAAGGCAGAATTGCAGGAAACAGATTTCAGGAGGTAGATTCGAATCGCCTTTAAAGCACATGAAAAGCGGCAAAACGTTGACAATGATGCCCTTGGCCAAAAAGGGCTTATGCGTTTTTTCCTGAATATATTCAGGAAAAAACGCATAAGCCCTTTTTGGCCAACCAAGCAACCTGGAAAGGCAAATCAGCGCTACAAAGAAGTCTCGCTTCCCATCGGTCAAAAGGGCCATGCTGAAAAAAGTGTCAAAACCAGAAATGCAGGAAAGGCCATGGAGAAATGGGAGCCTTGCTACACTGATGGGCGGGATGTAAATTGCCAAGAGCCACTCTGGAGAAGGGTACGGTGTGTCCTGAAACATCTAAAAAACACAGCTTAGAGAGCATAGGGCACTTCCACGCATGGGGGTATAAAGTGGGAAAATTGAAAATCAGCAAGACACAGGCACCCCAAAGTTTAGGGCTGCTCTGTTGACAAGGACCTCCACTTCATTCCACCTTAAATATCCCAAGAAAGCGAAAAATGGATAAAGAAGTGGTGGTCCTTATGTACAATGGAATATCACTCAGCCATGAAATCAATGTCATAAGGCTAGCAGCAGCATGATGAGTGGATTTAGGTACGACGATTCTAAGTGAAATAAGTCACACAGAAAAGGACACTTCTCATAAGGTGTCACTTATAGAGGGACTGTAAAAACCGTTACACTTGAACTGAATTACAAAACAGAACAGAGTCACACAAGCAGAAAACACACTATGGCTGCTTAAGGGGAAAGGTGAGGTGGGGTGATACATAAAACAAGAGTTTCAAATTAGCTCAGATACCGTTCCATAAACCCAATATGTAACAGACAAGACCTACTCCTTGCTTAGAGAACTGGACTCAACACGCCCGATTCACCGCACAAGAATATATCTGACTAGTATTAATCTTAAAACCTATGTATTGATATCTCTCTGTTAGTGTGTCAAGTGGGTGTAAAGCGACATAAACACAGCCGTGAAAAGCAGCTAAACCCCATTATAAAAATAAATTACTTTTAAAAACCCATGAAACAAAGACAGGGAAAGAGAGAGAAATTCTTACACAATTCGTTGAGGGGCTGTGATGCAACCTGAATTGACCATATCTAGACCCACAGCTGGATGAGACATAAGGGTGGACACTCTTGGGGCTGAGAGGTTTGGTGAGGTTGGGTGAGCAAATGCAGACCCTTTAAAGTAATACTGCGTGCTACCCATCGCATGGGTCCCAAATCTCCAGGTTCAAGGGCATCTTCCTAAATCAAAAACATGCATGAGAAACCCAGAAGATGGTACACCATGTGATGGGGAAAGGTTTCTAAAATGCACCTCATTTCTCATCTTCTTGTGCTCGGGTTGGCCATTCCAGCCACTTTACTAGCAATCTCCCTACTTGGAGCATCAGCACCTTTAACCTCCTGTTCCGTACAGGTTGCAATTTGTCCTGAGGATGAACGGGAAGACGGGGAACCAATGAGAGACTAGCTCTTGGTGTTGGGACAGGCACAGGTCACTCTATTTTCCCATCAGGAAGAAGAATTAACCACAGGCTCAGCCTGCCCCCCGGAACCAGAACAGGACCTGAAGCCATCCTGAGCTTTTGCGGCCAGCTCCCTAAAAAAGCGAGTTGTAAAATGGAGCTTCAGGGCACTGCAATTCACAAACCTGCGGAGTTATAAATGATAACTCTCATCCACAAATATATTGAGGGAAGGCAAAGAAGAGGATTTGAAATCAAGGCAGAATTGCAGGAAACAGATTTCAGGAGGTAGATTCGAATCGCCTTTAAAGCACATGAAAAGCGGCAAAACGTTGACAATGATGCCCTTGGCCAAAAAGGGCTTATGCGTTTTTTCCTGAATATATTCAGGAAAAAACGCATAAGCCCTTTTTGGCCAACCAAGCAACCTGGAAAGGCAAATCAGCGCTACAAAGAAGTCTCGCTTCCCATCGGTCAAAAGGGCCATGCTGAAAAAAGTGTCAAAACCAGAAATGCAGGAAAGGCCATGGAGAAATGGGAGCCTTGCTACACTGATGGGCGGGATGTAAATTGCCAAGAGCCACTCTGGAGAAGGGTACGGTGTGTCCTGAAACATCTAAAAAACACAGCTTAGAGAGCATAGGGCACTTCCACGCATGGGGGTATAAAGTGGGAAAATTGAAAATCAGCAAGACACAGGCACCCCAAAGTTTAGGGCTGCTCTGTTGAAAAGGACCTCCACTTCATTCCACCTTAAATATCCCAAGAAAGCGAAAAATGGATAAAGAAGTGGTGGTCCTTATGTACAATGGAATATCACTCAGCCATGAAATCAATGTCATAAGGCTAGCAGCAGCATGATGAGTGGATTTAGGTACGACGATTCTAAGTGAAATAAGTCACACAGAAAAGGACACTTCTCATAAGGTGTCACTTATAGAGGGAATGTAAAAACCGTTACACTTGATCTGAATTACAAAACAGAACAGAGTCACACAAGCAGAAAACACACTATGGCTGCTTAACGGGAAAGGTGAGGTGGGGTGATACATAAAACAAGAGTTTCAAATTAGCTCAGATACCGTTCCATAAACCCAATATGTAACAGACAAGACCTACTCCTTGCTCAGAGAACTGGACTCAACACGCCCGATTCACCGCACAAGAATATATCTGACTACTAATAATCTTAAAACCTATGTATTGATATCTCTCTGTTAGTGTGTCAAGTGGGTGTAAAGCGGCATAAACACAGCCGTGAAAAGCAGCTAAACCCCATTATAAAAATAAATTACTTTTAAAAACCCATGAAACAAAGAGAGGGAAAGAGAGAGAAATTCTTACACAATTGGTTCAGGGGCTGTGATGCAACCTGAATTGACCATATCTAGACCCACTGCTGGATGAGACATAAGGGTGGACACTCTTGGGGCTGAGAGGTTTGGTGAGGTTGGGTGAGCAAACGCAGACCCTTTAAAGTAATACTGCGTGCTACCCATCGCATGGGTCCCAAATCTCCAGGTTCAAGGGCATCTTCCTAAATCAAAAACATGAATGAGAAACCCAGAAGATGGTACACCGTGTGATGGGGAAAGGTTTCTAAAATGCACCTCATTTCTCATCTTCTTGTGCTCGGGTTGGCCATTCCAGCCACTTTACTAGCAATCTCCCTACTTGGAGCATCAGCACCTTTAACATCCTGTTCCGTACAGGTTGCAATTTGTCCTGAGGATGAACGGGAAGACGGGGAACCAATGAGAGACTAGCTCTTGGTGTTGGGACAGGCACAGGTCACTCTATTTTCCCATCAGGAAGAAGAATTAACCACAGGCTCAGCTTGCCCCCTGGAACCAGAACAGGACCTGAAGCCATCCTGCGCTTTTGCGGCCAGCTCCCTAAAAAAGCGAGTTGTAAAATGGAGCTTCAGGGCACTGCAATTCACAAACCTGCGGAGTTATAAATGATAACTCTCATCCACAAATATATTGAGGGAAGACAAAGAAGACGATTTGAAATCAAGGCAGAATTGCAGGAAACAGATTTCAGGAGGTAGATTCGAATCGCCTTTAAAGCACATGAAAAGCGGCAAAACGTTGACAATGATGCCCTTGGCCAAAAAGGGCGTATGAGTTTTTTCCTGAATATATTCAGGAAAAAACGCATACGCCCTTTTTGGCCAACCAAGCAACCTGGAAAGGCAAATCAGCGCTACAAAGAAGTCTCGCTTCCCATCGGTCAAAAGGGCCATGCTGAAAAAAGTGTCAAAACCAGAAATGCAGGAAAGGCCATGGAGAAATGGGAGCCTTGCTACACTGATGGGCGGGATGTAAATTGCCAAGAGCCACTCTGGAGAAGGGTACGGTGTGTCCTGAAACATCTAAAAAACACAGCTTAGAGAGCATAGGGCACTTCCACGCATGGGGGTATAAAGTGGGAAAATTGAAAATCAGCAAGACACAGGCACCCCAAAGTTTAGGGCTGCTCTGTTGACAAGGACCTCCACTTCATTCCACCTTAAATATCCCAAGAAAGCAAAAAATGGATAAGAAGTGGTGGTCCTTATGTACAATGGAATATCACTCAGCCATGAAATCAATGTCATAAGGCTAGTAGCAGCATGATGAGTGGATTTAGGTACGACGATTCTAAGTGAAATAAGTCACACAGAAAAGGACACTTCTCATAAGGTGTCACTTATAGAGGGAATGTAAAAACCGTTACACTTGAACTGAATTACAAAACAGAACAGAGTCACACAAGCAGAAAACACACTATGGCTGCTTAACGGGAAAGGTGAGGTGGGGTGATACATAAAACAAGAGTTTCAAATTAGCTCAGATACCGTTCCATAAACCCAATATGTAACAGACAAGACCTACTCCTTGCTTAGAGAACTGGACTCAACACGCCCGATTCACCGCACAAGAATATATCTGACTAGTATTAATCTTAAAACCTATGTATTGATATCTCTCTGTTAGTGTGTCAAGTGGGTGTAAAGCGACATAAACACAGCCGTGAAAAGCAGCTAAACCCCATTATAAAAATAAATTACTTTTAAAAACCCATGAAACAAAGACAGGGAAAGAGAGAGAAATTCTTACACAATTCGTTGAGGGGCTGTGATGCAACCTGAATTGACCATATCTAGACCCACAGCTGGATGAGACATAAGGGTGGACACTCTTGGGGCTGAGAGGTTTGGTGAGGTTGGGTGAGCAAATGCAGACCCTTTAAAGTAATACTGCGTGCTACCCATCGCATGGGTCCCAAATCTCCAGGTTCAAGGGCATCTTCCTAAATCAAAAACATGCATGAGAAACCCAGAAGATGGTACACCATGTGATGGGGAAAGGTTTCTAAAATGCACCTCATTTCTCATCTTCTTGTGCTCGGGTTGGCCATTCCAGCCACTTTACTAGCAATCTCCCTACTTGGAGCATCAGCACCTTTAACCTCCTGTTCCGTACAGGTTGCAATTTGTCCTGAGGATGAACGGGAAGACGGGGAACCAATGAGAGACTAGCTCTTGGTGTTGGGACAGGCACAGGTCACTCTATTTTCCCATCAGGAAGAAGAATTAACCACAGGCTCAGCCTGCCCCCCGGAACCAGAACAGGACCTGAAGCCATCCTGAGCTTTTGCGGCCAGCTCCCTAAAAAAGCGAGTTGTAAAATGGAGCTTCAGGGCACTGCAATTCACAAACCTGCGGAGTTATAAATGATAACTCTCATCCACAAATATATTGAGGGAAGGCAAAGAAGAGGATTTGAAATCAAGGCAGAATTGCAGGAAACAGATTTCAGGAGGTAGATTCGAATCGCCTTTAAAGCACATGAAAAGCGGCAAAACGTTGACAATGATGCCCTTGGCCAAAAAGGGCTTATGCGTTTTTTCCTGAATATATTCAGGAAAAAACGCATAAGCCCTTTTTGGCCAACCAAGCAACCTGGAAAGGCAAATCAGCGCTACAAAGAAGTCTCGCTTCCCATCGGTCAAAAGGGCCATGCTGAAAAAAGTGTCAAAACCAGAAATGCAGGAAAGGCCATGGAGAAATGGGAGCCTTGCTACACTGATGGGCGGGATGTAAATTGCCAAGAGCCACTCTGGAGAAGGGTACGGTGTGTCCTGAAACATCTAAAAAACACAGCTTAGAGAGCATAGGGCACTTCCACGCATGGGGGTATAAAGTGGGAAAATTGAAAATCAGCAAGACACAGGCACCCCAAAGTTTAGGGCTGCTCTGTTGAAAAGGACCTCCACTTCATTCCACCTTAAATATCCCAAGAAAGCGAAAAATGGATAAAGAAGTGGTGGTCCTTATGTACAATGGAATATCACTCAGCCATGAAATCAATGTCATAAGGCTAGCAGCAGCATGATGAGTGGATTTAGGTACGACGATTCTAAGTGAAATAAGTCACACAGAAAAGGACACTTCTCATAAGGTGTCACTTATAGAGGGAATGTAAAAACCGTTACACTTGATCTGAATTACAAAACAGAACAGAGTCACACAAGCAGAAAACACACTATGGCTGCTTAACGGGAAAGGTGAGGTGGGGTGATACATAAAACAAGAGTTTCAAATTAGCTCAGATACCGTTCCATAAACCCAATATGTAACAGACAAGACCTACTCCTTGCTCAGAGAACTGGACTCAACACGCCCGATTCACCGCACAAGAATATATCTGACTACTAATAATCTTAAAACCTATGTATTGATATCTCTCTGTTAGTGTGTCAAGTGGGTGTAAAGCGGCATAAACACAGCCGTGAAAAGCAGCTAAACCCCATTATAAAAATAAATTACTTTTAAAAACCCATGAAACAAAGAGAGGGAAAGAGAGAGAAATTCTTACACAATTGGTTCAGGGGCTGTGATGCAACCTGAATTGACCATATCTAGACCCACTGCTGGATGAGACATAAGGGTGGACACTCTTGGGGCTGAGAGGTTTGGTGAGGTTGGGTGAGCAAACGCAGACCCTTTAAAGTAATACTGCGTGCTACCCATCGCATGGGTCCCAAATCTCCAGGTTCAAGGGCATCTTCCTAAATCAAAAACATGAATGAGAAACCCAGAAGATGGTACACCGTGTGATGGGGAAAGGTTTCTAAAATGCACCTCATTTCTCATCTTCTTGTGCTCGGGTTGGCCATTCCAGCCACTTTACTAGCAATCTCCCTACTTGGAGCATCAGCACCTTTAACATCCTGTTCCGTACAGGTTGCAATTTGTCCTGAGGATGAACGGGAAGACGGGGAACCAATGAGAGACTAGCTCTTGGTGTTGGGACAGGCACAGGTCACTCTATTTTCCCATCAGGAAGAAGAATTAACCACAGGCTCAGCTTGCCCCCTGGAACCAGAACAGGACCTGAAGCCATCCTGCGCTTTTGCGGCCAGCTCCCTAAAAAAGCGAGTTGTAAAATGGAGCTTCAGGGCACTGCAATTCACAAACCTGCGGAGTTATAAATGATAACTCTCATCCACAAATATATTGAGGGAAGACAAAGAAGACGATTTGAAATCAAGGCAGAATTGCAGGAAACAGATTTCAGGAGGTAGATTCGAATCGCCTTTAAAGCACATGAAAAGCGGCAAAACGTTGACAATGATGCCCTTGGCCAAAAAGGGCGTATGAGTTTTTTCCTGAATATATTCAGGAAAAAACGCATACGCCCTTTTTGGCCAACCAAGCAACCTGGAAAGGCAAATCAGCGCTACAAAGAAGTCTCGCTTCCCATCGGTCAAAAGGGCCATGCTGAAAAAAGTGTCAAAACCATAAATGCAGGAAAGGCCATGGAGAAATGGGAGCCTTGCTACACTGATGGGCGGGATGTAAATTGCCAAGAGCCACTCTGGAGAAGGGTACGGTGTGTCCTGAAACATCTAAAAAACACAGCTTAGAGAGCATAGGGCACTTCCACGCATGGGGGTATAAAGTGGGAAAATTGAAAATCAGCAAGACACAGGCACCCCAAAGTTTAGGGCTGCTCTGTTGACAAGGACCTCCACTTCATTCCACCTTAAATATCCCAAGAAAGCAAAAAATGGATAAGAAGTGGTGGTCCTTATGTACAATGGAATATCACTCAGCCATGAAATCAATGTCATAAGGCTAGTAGCAGCATGATGAGTGGATTTAGGTACGACGATTCTAAGTGAAATAAGTCACACAGAAAAGGACACTTCTCATAAGGTGTCACTTATAGAGGGAATGTAAAAACCGTTACACTTGAACTGAATTACAAAACAGAACAGAGTCACACAAGCAGAAAACACACTATGGCTGCTTAACGGGAAAGGTGAGGTGGGGTGATACATAAAACAAGAGTTTCAAATTAGCTCAGATACCGTTCCATAAACCCAATATGTAACAGACAAGACCTACTCCTTGCTCAGAGAACTGGACTCAACACGCCCGATTCACCGCACAAGAATATATCTGACTAGTAATAATCTTAAAACCTATGTATTGATATCTCTCTGTTAGTGTGTCAAGTGGGTGTAAAGCGGCATAAACACAGCCGTGAAAAGCAGCTAAACCCCATTATAAAAATAAATTACTTTTAAAAACCCATGAAACAAAGACAGGGAAAGAGAGAGAAATTCTTACACAATTCGTTCAGGGGCTGTGATGCAACCTGGATTGACCATATCTAGACCCACAGCTGGATGAGACATAAGGGTGGACACTCTTGGGGCTGAGAGGTTTGGTGAGGTTGGGTGAGCAAACGCAGACCCTTTAAAGTAATACTGCGTGCTACCCATCGCATGGGTCCCAAATCTCCAGGTTCAAGGGCATCTTCCTAAATCAAAAACATGCATGAGAAACCCAGAAGATGGTACACCATGTGATGGGGAAAGGTTTCTAAAATGCACCTCATTTCTCATCTTCTTGTGCTCGGGTTGGCCATTCCAGCCACTTTACTAGCAATCTCCCTACTTGGAGCATCAGCACCTTTAACCTCCTGTTCTGTACAGGTTGCAATTTGTCCTGAGGATGAACGGGAAGACGGGGAACCAATGAGAGACTAGCTCTTGGTGTTGGGACAGGCACAGGTCACTCTATTTTCCCATCAGGAAGAAGAATTAACCACAGGCTCAGCCTGCCCCCCGGAACCAGAACAGGACCTGAAGCCATCCTGAGCTTTTGCGGCCAGCTCCCTAAAAAAGCGAGTTGTAAAATGGAGCTTCAGGGCACTGCAATTCACAAACCTGCGGAGTTATAAATGATAACTCTCATCCACAAATATATTGAGGGAAGGCAAAGAAGAGGATTTGAAATCAAGGCAGAATTGCAGGAAACAGATTTCAGGAGGTAGATTCGAATCGCCTTTAAAGCACATGAAAAGCGGCAAAACGTTGACAATGATGCCCTTGGCCAAAAAGGGCTTATGCGTTTTTTCCTGAATATATTCAGGAAAAAACGCATAAGCCCTTTTTGGCCAACCAAGCAACCTGGAAAGGCAAATCAGCGCTACAAAGAAGTCTCGCTTCCCATCGGTCAAAAGGGCCATGCTGAAAAAAGTGTCAAAACCAGAAATGCAGGAAAGGCCATGGAGAAATGGGAGCCTTGCTACACTGATGGGCGGGATGTAAATTGCCAAGAGCCACTCTGGAGAAGGGTACGGTGTGTCCTGAAACATCTAAAAAACACAGCTTAGAGAGCATAGGGCACTTCCACGCATGGGGGTATAAAGTGGGAAAATTGAAAATCAGCAAGACACAGGCACCCCAAAGTTTAGGGCTGCTCTGTTGACAAGGACCTCCACTTCATTCCACCTTAAATATCCCAAGAAAGCGAAAAATGGATAAAGAAGTGGTGGTCCTTATGTACAATGGAATATCACTCAGCCATGAAATCAATGTCATAAGGCTAGCAGCAGCATGATGAGTGGATTTAGGTACGACGATTCTAAGTGAAATAAGTCACACAGAAAAGGACACTTCTCATAAGGTGTCACTTATAGAGGGACTGTAAAAACCGTTACACTTGAACTGAATTACAAAACAGAACAGAGTCACACAAGCAGAAAACACACTATGGCTGCTTAAGGGGAAAGGTGAGGTGGGGTGATACATAAAACAAGAGTTTCAAATTAGCTCAGATACCGTTCCATAAACCCAATATGTAACAGACAAGACCTACTCCTTGCTTAGAGAACTGGACTCAACACGCCCGATTCACCGCACAAGAATATATCTGACTAGTATTAATCTTAAAACCTATGTATTGATATCTCTCTGTTAGTGTGTCAAGTGGGTGTAAAGCGACATAAACACAGCCGTGAAAAGCAGCTAAACCCCATTATAAAAATAAATTACTTTTAAAAACCCATGAAACAAAGACAGGGAAAGAGAGAGAAATTCTTACACAATTCGTTGAGGGGCTGTGATGCAACCTGAATTGACCATATCTAGACCCACAGCTGGATGAGACATAAGGGTGGACACTCTTGGGGCTGAGAGGTTTGGTGAGGTTGGGTGAGCAAATGCAGACCCTTTAAAGTAATACTGCGTGCTACCCATCGCATGGGTCCCAAATCTCCAGGTTCAAGGGCATCTTCCTAAATCAAAAACATGCATGAGAAACCCAGAAGATGGTACACCATGTGATGGGGAAAGGTTTCTAAAATGCACCTCATTTCTCATCTTCTTGTGCTCGGGTTGGCCATTCCAGCCACTTTACTAGCAATCTCCCTACTTGGAGCATCAGCACCTTTAACCTCCTGTTCCGTACAGGTTGCAATTTGTCCTGAGGATGAACGGGAAGACGGGGAACCAATGAGAGACTAGCTCTTGGTGTTGGGACAGGCACAGGTCACTCTATTTTCCCATCAGGAAGAAGAATTAACCACAGGCTCAGCCTGCCCCCCGGAACCAGAACAGGACCTGAAGCCATCCTGAGCTTTTGCGGCCAGCTCCCTAAAAAAGCGAGTTGTAAAATGGAGCTTCAGGGCACTGCAATTCACAAACCTGCGGAGTTATAAATGATAACTCTCATCCACAAATATATTGAGGGAAGGCAAAGAAGAGGATTTGAAATCAAGGCAGAATTGCAGGAAACAGATTTCAGGAGGTAGATTCGAATCGCCTTTAAAGCACATGAAAAGCGGCAAAACGTTGACAATGATGCCCTTGGCCAAAAAGGGCTTATGCGTTTTTTCCTGAATATATTCAGGAAAAAACGCATAAGCCCTTTTTGGCCAACCAAGCAACCTGGAAAGGCAAATCAGCGCTACAAAGAAGTCTCGCTTCCCATCGGTCAAAAGGGCCATGCTGAAAAAAGTGTCAAAACCAGAAATGCAGGAAAGGCCATGGAGAAATGGGAGCCTTGCTACACTGATGGGCGGGATGTAAATTGCCAAGAGCCACTCTGGAGAAGGGTACGGTGTGTCCTGAAACATCTAAAAAACACAGCTTAGAGAGCATAGGGCACTTCCACGCATGGGGGTATAAAGTGGGAAAATTGAAAATCAGCAAGACACAGGCACCCCAAAGTTTAGGGCTGCTCTGTTGAAAAGGACCTCCACTTCATTCCACCTTAAATATCCCAAGAAAGCGAAAAATGGATAAAGAAGTGGTGGTCCTTATGTACAATGGAATATCACTCAGCCATGAAATCAATGTCATAAGGCTAGCAGCAGCATGATGAGTGGATTTAGGTACGACGATTCTAAGTGAAATAAGTCACACAGAAAAGGACACTTCTCATAAGGTGTCACTTATAGAGGGAATGTAAAAACCGTTACACTTGATCTGAATTACAAAACAGAACAGAGTCACACAAGCAGAAAACACACTATGGCTGCTTAACGGGAAAGGTGACGTGGGGTGATACATACAACAAGAGTTTCAAATTAGCTCAGATACCGTTCCATAAACCCAATATGTAACAGACAAGACCTACTCCTTGCTCAGAGAACTGGACTCAACACGCCCGATTCACCGCACAAGAATATATCTGACTACTAATAATCTTAAAACCTATGTATTGATATCTCTCTGTTAGTGTGTCAAGTGGGTGTAAAGCGGCATAAACACAGCCGTGAAAAGCAGCTAAACCCCATTATAAAAATAAATTACTTTTAAAAACCCATGAAACAAAGAGAGGGAAAGAGAGAGAAATTCTTACACAATTGGTTCAGGGGCTGTGATGCAACCTGAATTGACCATATCTAGACCCACTGCTGGATGAGACATAAGGGTGGACACTCTTGGGGCTGAGAGGTTTGGTGAGGTTGGGTGAGCAAACGCAGACCCTTTAAAGTAATACTGCGTGCTACCCATCGCATGGGTCCCAAATCTCCAGGTTCAAGGGCATCTTCCTAAATCAAAAACATGAATGAGAAACCCAGAAGATGGTACACCGTGTGATGGGGAAAGGTTTCTAAAATGCACCTCATTTCTCATCTTCTTGTGCTCGGGTTGGCCATTCCAGCCACTTTACTAGCAATCTCCCTACTTGGAGCATCAGCACCTTTAACATCCTGTTCCGTACAGGTTGCAATTTGTCCTGAGGATGAACGGGAAGACGGGGAACCAATGAGAGACTAGCTCTTGGTGTTGGGACAGGCACAGGTCACTCTATTTTCCCATCAGGAAGAAGAATTAACCACAGGCTCAGCTTGCCCCCTGGAACCAGAACAGGACCTGAAGCCATCCTGCGCTTTTGCGGCCAGCTCCCTAAAAAAGCGAGTTGTAAAATGGAGCTTCAGGGCACTGCAATTCACAAACCTGCGGAGTTATAAATGATAACTCTCATCCACAAATATATTGAGGGAAGACAAAGAAGACGATTTGAAATCAAGGCAGAATTGCAGGAAACAGATTTCAGGAGGTAGATTCGAATCGCCTTTAAAGCACATGAAAAGCGGCAAAACGTTGACAATGATGCCCTTGGCCAAAAAGGGCGTATGAGTTTTTTCCTGAATATATTCAGGAAAAAACGCATACGCCCTTTTTGGCCAACCAAGCAACCTGGAAAGGCAAATCAGCGCTACAAAGAAGTCTCGCTTCCCATCGGTCAAAAGGGCCATGCTGAAAAAAGTGTCAAAACCATAAATGCAGGAAAGGCCATGGAGAAATGGGAGCCTTGCTACACTGATGGGCGGGATGTAAATTGCCAAGAGCCACTCTGGAGAAGGGTACGGTGTGTCCTGAAACATCTAAAAAACACAGCTTAGAGAGCATAGGGCACTTCCACGCATGGGGGTATAAAGTGGGAAAATTGAAAATCAGCAAGACACAGGCACCCCAAAGTTTAGGGCTGCTCTGTTGACAAGGACCTCCACTTCATTCCACCTTAAATATCCCAAGAAAGCAAAAAATGGATAAGAAGTGGTGGTCCTTATGTACAATGGAATATCACTCAGCCATGAAATCAATGTCATAAGGCTAGTAGCAGCATGATGAGTGGATTTAGGTACGACGATTCTAAGTGAAATAAGTCACACAGAAAAGGACACTTCTCATAAGGTGTCACTTATAGAGGGAATGTAAAAACCGTTACACTTGAACTGAATTACAAAACAGAACAGAGTCACACAAGCAGAAAACACACTATGGCTGCTTAACGGGAAAGGTGAGGTGGGGTGATACATAAAACAAGAGTTTCAAATTAGCTCAGATACCGTTCCATAAACCCAATATGTAACAGACAAGACCTACTCCTTGCTCAGAGAACTGGACTCAACACGCCCGATTCACCGCACAAGAATATATCTGACTAGTAATAATCTTAAAACCTATGTATTGATATCTCTCTGTTAGTGTGTCAAGTGGGTGTAAAGCGGCATAAACACAGCCGTGAAAAGCAGCTAAACCCCATTATAAAAATAAATTACTTTTAAAAACCCATGAAACAAAGACAGGGAAAGAGAGAGAAATTCTTACACAATTCGTTCAGGGGCTGTGATGCAACCTGGATTGACCATATCTAGACCCACAGCTGGATGAGACATAAGGGTGGACACTCTTGGGGCTGAGAGGTTTGGTGAGGTTGGGTGAGCAAACGCAGACCCTTTAAAGTAATACTGCGTGCTACCCATCGCATGGGTCCCAAATCTCCAGGTTCAAGGGCATCTTCCTAAATCAAAAACATGCATGAGAAACCCAGAAGATGGTACACCATGTGATGGGGAAAGGTTTCTAAAATGCACCTCATTTCTCATCTTCTTGTGCTCAGGTTGGCCATTCCAGCCACTTTACTAGCAATCTCCCTACTTGGAGCATCAGCACCTTTAACCTCCTGTTCTGTACAGGTTGCAATTTGTCCTGAGGATGAACGGGAAGACGGGGAACCAATGAGAGACTAGCTCTTGGTGTTGGGACAGGCACAGGTCACTCTATTTTCCCATCAGGAAGAAGAATTAACCACAGGCTCAGCCTGCCCCCCGGAACCAGAACAGGACCTGAAGCCATCCTGAGCTTTTGCGGCCAGCTCCCTAAAAAAGCGAGTTGTAAAATGGAGCTTCAGGGCACTGCAATTCACAAACCTGCGGAGTTATAAATGATAACTCTCATCCACAAATATATTGAGGGAAGGCAAAGAAGAGGATTTGAAATCAAGGCAGAATTGCAGGAAACAGATTTCAGGAGGTAGATTCGAATCGCCTTTAAAGCACATGAAAAGCGGCAAAACGTTGACAATGATGCCCTTGGCCAAAAAGGGCTTATGCGTTTTTTCCTGAATATATTCAGGAAAAAACGCATAAGCCCTTTTTGGCCAACCAAGCAACCTGGAAAGGCAAATCAGCGCTACAAAGAAGTCTCGCTTCCCATCGGTCAAAAGGGCCATGCTGAAAAAAGTGTCAAAACCAGAAATGCAGGAAAGGCCATGGAGAAATGGGAGCCTTGCTACACTGATGGGCGGGATGTAAATTGCCAAGAGCCACTCTGGAGAAGGGTACGGTGTGTCCTGAAACATCTAAAAAACACAGCTTAGAGAGCATAGGGCACTTCCACGCATGGGGGTATAAAGTGGGAAAATTGAAAATCAGCAAGACACAGGCACCCCAAAGTTTAGGGCTGCTCTGTTGAAAAGGACCTCCACTTCATTCCACCTTAAATATCCCAAGAAAGCGAAAAATGGATAAAGAAGTGGTGGTCCTTATGTACAATGGAATATCACTCAGCCATGAAATCAATGTCATAAGGCTAGCAGCAGCATGATGAGTGGATTTAGGTACGACGATTCTAAGTGAAATAAGTCACACAGAAAAGGACACTTCTCATAAGGTGTCACTTATAGAGGGACTGTAAAAACCGTTACACTTGAACTGAATTACAAAACAGAACAGAGTCACACAAGCAGAAAACACACTATGGCTGCTTAAGGGGAAAGGTGAGGTGGGGTGATACATAAAACAAGAGTTTCAAATTAGCTCAGATACCGTTCCATAAACCCAATATGTAACAGACAAGACCTACTCCTTGCTTAGAGAACTGGACTCAACACGCCCGATTCACCGCACAAGAATATATCTGACTAGTATTAATCTTAAAACCTATGTATTGATATCTCTCTGTTAGTGTGTCAAGTGGGTGTAAAGCGACATAAACACAGCCGTGAAAAGCAGCTAAACCCCATTATAAAAATAAATTACTTTTAAAAACCCATGAAACAAAGACAGGGAAAGAGAGAGAAATTCTTACACAATTCGTTGAGGGGCTGTGATGCAACCTGAATTGACCATATCTAGACCCACAGCTGGATGAGACATAAGGGTGGACACTCTTGGGGCTGAGAGGTTTGGTGAGGTTGGGTGAGCAAATGCAGACCCTTTAAAGTAATACTGCGTGCTACCCATCGCATGGGTCCCAAATCTCCAGGTTCAAGGGCATCTTCCTAAATCAAAAACATGCATGAGAAACCCAGAAGATGGTACACCATGTGATGGGGAAAGGTTTCTAAAATGCACCTCATTTCTCATCTTCTTGTGCTCGGGTTGGCCATTCCAGCCACTTTACTAGCAATCTCCCTACTTGGAGCATCAGCACCTTTAACCTCCTGTTCCGTACAGGTTGCAATTTGTCCTGAGGATGAACGGGAAGACGGGGAACCAATGAGAGACTAGCTCTTGGTGTTGGGACAGGCACAGGTCACTCTATTTTCCCATCAGGAAGAAGAATTAACCACAGGCTCAGCCTGCCCCCCGGAACCAGAACAGGACCTGAAGCCATCCTGAGCTTTTGCGGCCAGCTCCCTAAAAAAGCGAGTTGTAAAATGGAGCTTCAGGGCACTGCAATTCACAAACCTGCGGAGTTATAAATGATAACTCTCATCCACAAATATATTGAGGGAAGGCAAAGAAGAGGATTTGAAATCAAGGCAGAATTGCAGGAAACAGATTTCAGGAGGTAGATTCGAATCGCCTTTAAAGCACATGAAAAGCGGCAAAACGTTGACAATGATGCCCTTGGCCAAAAAGGGCGTATGCGTTTTTTCCTGAATATATTCAGGAAAAAACGCATACGCCCTCTTTGGCCAACCAAGCAACCTGTAAAGGCAAATCAGCGCTACAAAGAAGTCTCGCTTCCCATCGGTCAAAAGGGCCATGCTGAAAAAAGTGTCAAAACCAGAAATGCAGGAAAGGCCATGGAGAAATGGGAGCCTTGCTACACTGGTGGGCGGGATGTAAATTGCCAAGAGCCACTCTGGAGAAGGGTACGGTGTGTCCTGAAACATCTAAAAAACACAGCTTAGAGAGCATAGGGCACTTCCACGCATGGGGGTATAAAGTGGGAAAATTGAAAATCAGCAAGACACAGGCACCCCAAAGTTTGGGCTGCTCTGTTGACAAGGACCTCCACTTCATTCCACCTTAAATATCCCAGGAAAGCGAAAAATGGATAAAAAATTTGAGGTCCATGTGTACAATGGAATATCCCTCAGCCATGAAATCAGTCATAAGGCTAGTAGCAGCATGATGAGTGGATTTAGGTACGACGATTCTAAGTGAAATAAGTCACACAGAAAAGGACACTTCTCATAAGGTGTCACTTATAGAGGGAATGTAAAAACCGTTACACTTGAACTGAATTACAAAACAGAACAGAGTCACACAAGCAGAAAACACACTATGGCTGCTTAACGGGAAAGGTGAGGTGGGGTGATACATAAAACAAGAGTTTCAAATTAGCTCAGATACCGTTCCATAAACCCAATATGTAACAGACAAGACCTACTCCTTGCTCAGAGAACTGGACTCAACACGCCCGATTCACCGCACAAGAATATATCTGACTAGTAATAATCTTAAAACCTATGTATTGATATCTCTCTGTTAGTGTGTCAAGTGGGTGTAAAGCGGCATAAACACAGCCGTGAAAAGCAGCTAAACCCCATTATAAAAATAAATTACTTTTAAAAACCCATGAAACAAAGACAGGGAAAGAGAGAGAAATTCTTACACAATTCGTTCAGGGGCTGTGATGCAACCTGGATTGACCATATCTAGACCCACAGCTGGATGAGACATAAGGGTGGACACTCTTGGGGCTGAGAGGTTTGGTGAGGTTGGGTGAGCAAACGCAGACCCTTTAAAGTAATACTGCGTGCTACCCATCGCATGGGTCCCAAATCTCCAGGTTCAAGGGCATCTTCCTAAATCAAAAACATGCATGAGAAACCCAGAAGATGGTACACCATGTGATGGGGAAAGGTTTCTAAAATGCACCTCATTTCTCATCTTCTTGTGCTCGGGTTGGCCATTCCAGCCACTTTACTAGCAATCTCCCTACTTGGAGCATCAGCACCTTTAACCTCCTGTTCCGTACAGGTTGCAATTTGTCCTGAGGATGAACGGGAAGACGGGGAACCAATGAGAGACTAGCTCTTGGTGTTGGGACAGGCACAGGTCACTCTATTTTCCCATCAGGAAGAAGAATTAACCACAGGCTCAGCCTGCCCCCCGGAACCAGAACAGGACCTGAAGCCATCCTGAGCTTTTGCGGCCAGCTCCCTAAAAAAGCGAGTTGTAAAATGGAGCTTCAGGGCACTGCAATTCACAAACCTGCGGAGTTATAAATGATAACTCTCATCCACAAATATATTGAGGGAAGGCAAAGAAGAGGATTTGAAATCAAGGCAGAATTGCAGGAAACAGATTTCAGGAGGTAGATTCGAATCGCCTTTAAAGCACATGAAAAGCGGCAAAACGTTGACAATGATGCCCTTGGCCAAAAAGGGCTTATGCGTTTTTTCCTGAATATATTCAGGAAAAAACGCATAAGCCCTTTTTGGCCAACCAAGCAACCTGGAAAGGCAAATCAGCGCTACAAAGAAGTCTCGCTTCCCATCGGTCAAAAGGGCCATGCTGAAAAAAGTGTCAAAACCAGAAATGCAGGAAAGGCCATGGAGAAATGGGAGCCTTGCTACACTGATGGGCGGGATGTAAATTGCCAAGAGCCACTCTGGAGAAGGGTACGGTGTGTCCTGAAACATCTAAAAAACACAGCTTAGAGAGCATAGGGCACTTCCACGCATGGGGGTATAAAGTGGGAAAATTGAAAATCAGCAAGACACAGGCACCCCAAAGTTTAGGGCTGCTCTGTTGACAAGGACCTCCACTTCATTCCACCTTAAATATCCCAAGAAAGCGAAAAATGGATAAAGAAGTGGTGGTCCTTATGTACAATGGAATATCACTCAGCCATGAAATCAATGTCATAAGGCTAGCAGCAGCATGATGAGTGGATTTAGGTACGACGATTCTAAGTGAAATAAGTCACACAGAAAAGGACACTTCTCATAAGGTGTCACTTATAGAGGGACTGTAAAAACCGTTACACTTGAACTGAATTACAAAACAGAACAGAGTCACACAAGCAGAAAACACACTATGGCTGCTTAAGGGGAAAGGTGAGGTGGGGTGATACATAAAACCAGAGTTTAAAATTAGCTCAGATACCGTTCCATAAACCCAATATGTAACAGACAAGACCTACTCCTTGCTTAGAGAACTGGACTCAACACGCCCGATTCACCGCACAAGAATATATCTGACTAGTATTAATCTTAAAACCTATGTATTGATATCTCTCTGTTAGTGTGTCAAGTGGGTGTAAAGCGACATAAACACAGCCGTGAAAAGCAGCTAAACCCCATTATAAAAATAAATTACTTTTAAAAACCCATGAAACAAAGACAGGGAAAGAGAGAGAAATTCTTACACAATTCGTTGAAGGGCTGTGATGCAACCTGAATTGACCATATCTAGACCCACAGCTGGATGAGACATAAGGGTGGACACTCTTGGGGTTGAGAGGTTTGGTGAGGTTGGGTGAGCAAACGCAGACCCTTTAAAGTAATACTGCGTGCTACCCATCGCATGGGTCCCAAATCTCCAGGTTCAAGGGCATCTTCCTATATCAAAAACATGCATGAGAAACCCAGAAGATGGTACACCATGTGATGGGGAAAGGTTTCTAAAATGCACCTCATTTCTCATCTTCTTGTGCTCGGGTTGGCCATTCCAGCCACTTTACTAGCAATCTCCCTACTTGGAGCATCAGCACCTTTAACCTCCTGTTCCGTACAGGTTGCAATTTGTCCTGAGGATGAACGGGAAGATGGGGAACCAATGAGAGACTAGCTCTTGGTGTTGGGACAGGCACAGGTCACTCTATTTTCCCATCAGGAAGAAGAATTAACCACAGGCTCAGCCTGCCCCCCGGAACCAGAACAGGACCTGAAGCCATCCTGAGCTTTTGCGGCCAGCTCCCTAAAAAAGCGAGTTGTAAAATGGAGCTTCAGGGCACTGCAATTCACAAACCTGCGGAGTTATAAATGATAACTCTCATCCACAAATATATTGAGGGAAGGCAAAGAAGAGGATTTGAAATCAAGGCAGAATTGCAGGAAACAGATTTCAGGAGGTAGATTCGAATCGCCTTTAAAGCACATGAAAAGCGGCAAAACGTTGACAATGATGCCCTTGGCCAAAAAGGGCTTATGCGTTTTTTCCTGAATATATTCAGGAAAAAACGCATAAGCCCTTTTTGGCCAACCAAGCAACCTGGAAAGGCAAATCAGCGCTACAAAGAAGTCTCGCTTCCCATCGGTCAAAAGGGCCATGCTGAAAAAAGTGTCAAAACCAGAAATGCAGGAAAGGCCATGGAGAAATGGGAGCCTTGCTACACTGATGGGCGGGATGTAAATTGCCAAGAGCCACTCTGGAGAAGGGTACGGTGTGTCCTGAAACATCTAAAAAACACAGCTTAGAGAGCATAGGGCACTTCCACGCATGGGGGTATAAAGTGGGAAAATTGAAAATCAGCAAGACACAGGCACCCCAAAGTTTAGGGCTGCTCTGTTGACAAGGACCTCCACTTCATTCCACCTTAAATATCCCAAGAAAGCGAAAAATGGATAAAGAAGTGGTGGTCCTTATGTACAATGGAATATCACTCAGCCATGAAATCAATGTCATAAGGCTAGCAGCAGCATGATGAGTGGATTTAGGTACGACGATTCTAAGTGAAATAAGTCACACAGAAAAGGACACTTCTCATAAGGTGTCACTTATAGAGGGACTGTAAAAACCGTTACACTTGAACTGAATTACAAAACAGAACAGAGTCACACAACCAGAAAACACACTATGGCTGCTTAAGGGGAAAGGTGAGGTGGGGTGATACATAAAACAAGAGTTTCAAATTAGCTCAGATACCGTTCCATAAACCCAATATGTAACAGACAAGACCTACTCCTTGCTCAGAGAACTGGACTCAACACGCCCGATTCACCGCACAAGAATATATCTGACTAGTAATAATCTTAAAACCTATGTATTGATATCTCTCTGTTAGTGTGTCAAGTGGGTGTAAAGCGACATAAACACAGCCGTGAAAAGCAGCTAAACCCCATTATAAAAATAAATTACTTTTAAAAACCCATGAAACAAAGACAGGGAAAGAGAGAGAAATTCTTACACAATTCGTTGAGGGGCTGTGATGCAACCTGAATTGACCATATCTAGACCCACAGCTGGATGAGACATAAGGGTGGACACTCTTGGGGCTGAGAGGTTTGGTGAGGTTGGGTGAGCAAACGCAGACCCTTTAAAGTAATACTGCGTGCTACCCATCGCATGGGTCCCAAATCTCCAGGTTCAAGGGCATCTTCCTAAATCAAAAACATGCATGAGAAACCCAGAAGATGGTACACCATGTGATGGGGAAAGGTTTCTAAAATGCACCTCATTTCTCATCTTCTTGTGCTCGGGTTGGCCATTCCAGCCACTTTACTAGCAATCTCCCTACTTGGAGCATCAGCACCTTTAACCTCCTGTTCCGTACAGGTTGCAATTTGTCCTGAGGATGAACGGGAAGACGGGGAACCAATGAGAGACTAGCTCTTGGTGTTGGGACAGGCACAGGTCACTCTATTTTCCCATCAGGAAGAAGAATTAACCACAGGCTCAGCCTGCCCCCCGGAACCAGAACAGGACCTGAAGCCATCCTGCGCTTTTGCGGCCAGCTCCCTAAAAAAGCGAGTTGTAAAATGGAGCTTCAGGGCACTGCAATTCACAAACCTGCGGAGTTATAAATGATAACTCTCATCCACAAATATATTGAGGGAAGGCAAAGAAGAGGATTTGAAATCAAGGCAGAATTGCAGGAAACAGATTTCAGGAGGTAGATTCGAATCGCCTTTAAAGCACATGAAAAGCGGCAAAACGTTGACAATGATGCCCTTGGCCAAAAAGGGCTTATGCGTTTTTTCCTGAATATATTCAGGAAAAAACGCATAAGCCCTTTTTGGCCAACCAAGCAACCTGGAAAGGCAAATCAGCGCTACAAAGAAGTCTCGCTTCCCATCGGTCAAAAGGGCCATGCTGAAAAAAGTGTCAAAACCAGAAATGCAGGAAAGGCCATGGAGAAATGGGAGCCTTGCTACACTGATGGGCGGGATGTAAATTGCCAAGAGCCACTCTGGAGAAGGGTACGGTGTGTCCTGAAACATCTAAAAAACACAGCTTAGAGAGCATAGGGCACTTCCACGCATGGGGGTATAAAGTGGGAAAATTGAAAATCAGCAAGACACAGGCACCCCAAAGTTTAGGGCTGCTCTGTTGACAAGGACCTCCACTTCATTCCACCTTAAATATCCCAAGAAAGCGAAAAATGGATAAAGAAGTGGTGGTCCTTATGTACAATGGAATATCACTCAGCCATGAAATCAATGTCATAAGGCTAGCAGCAGCATGATGAGTGGATTTAGGTACGACGATTCTAAGTGAAATAAGTCACACAGAAAAGGACACTTCTCATAAGGTGTCACTTATAGAGGGACTGTAAAAACCGTTACACTTGAACTGAATTACAAAACAGAACAGAGTCACACAAGCAGAAAACACACTATGGCTGCTTAAGGGGAAAGGTGAGGTGGGGTGATACATAAAACCAGAGTTTAAAATTAGCTCAGATACCGTTCCATAAACCCAATATGTAACAGACAAGACCTACTCCTTGCTTAGAGAACTGGACTCAACACGCCCGATTCACCGCACAAGAATATATCTGACTAGTATTAATCTTAAAACCTATGTATTGATATCTCTCTGTTAGTGTGTCAAGTGGGTGTAAAGCGACATAAACACAGCCGTGAAAAGCAGCTAAACCCCATTATAAAAATAAATTACTTTTAAAAACCCATGAAACAAAGACAGGGAAAGAGAGAGAAATTCTTACACAATTCGTTGAGGGGCTGTGATGCAACCTGAATTGACCATATCTAGACCCACAGCTGGATGAGACATAAGGGTGGACACTCTTGGGGTTGAGAGGTTTGGTGAGGTTGGGTGAGCAAACGCAGACCCTTTAAAGTAATACTGCGTGCTACCCATCGCATGGGTCCCAAATCTCCAGGTTCAAGGGCATCTTCCTATATCAAAAACATGCATGAGAAACCCAGAAGATGGTACACCATGTGATGGGGAAAGGTTTCTAAAATGCACCTCATTTCTCATCTTCTTGTGCTCGGGTTGGCCATTCCAGCCACTTTACTAGCAATCTCCCTACTTGGAGCATCAGCACCTTTAACCTCCTGTTCCGTACAGGTTGCAATTTGTCCTGAGGATGAACGGGAAGATGGGGAACCAATGAGAGACTAGCTCTTGGTGTTGGGACAGGCACAGGTCACTCTATTTTCCCATCAGGAAGAAGAATTAACCACAGGCTCAGCCTGCCCCCCGGAACCAGAACAGGACCTGAAGCCATCCTGAGCTTTTGCGGCCAGCTCCCTAAAAAAGCGAGTTGTAAAATGGAGCTTCAGGGCACTGCAATTCACAAACCTGCGGAGTTATAAATGATAACTCTCATCCACAAATATATTGAGGGAAGGCAAAGAAGAGGATTTGAAATCAAGGCAGAATTGCAGGAAACAGATTTCAGGAGGTAGATTCGAATCGCCTTTAAAGCACATGAAAAGCGGCAAAACGTTGACAATGATGCCCTTGGCCAAAAAGGGCTTATGCGTTTTTTCCTGAATATATTCAGGAAAAAACGCATAAGCCCTTTTTGGCCAACCAAGCAACCTGGAAAGGCAAATCAGCGCTACAAAGAAGTCTCGCTTCCCATCGGTCAAAAGGGCCATGCTGAAAAAAGTGTCAAAACCAGAAATGCAGGAAAGGCCATGGAGAAATGGGAGCCTTGCTACACTGATGGGCGGGATGTAAATTGCCAAGAGCCACTCTGGAGAAGGGTACGGTGTGTCCTGAAACATCTAAAAAACACAGCTTAGAGAGCATAGGGCACTTCCACGCATGGGGGTATAAAGTGGGAAAATTGAAAATCAGCAAGACACAGGCACCCCAAAGTTTAGGGCTGCTCTGTTGACAAGGACCTCCACTTCATTCCACCTTAAATATCCCAAGAAAGCGAAAAATGGATAAAGAAGTGGTGGTCCTTATGTACAATGGAATATCACTCAGCCATGAAATCAATGTCATAAGGCTAGCAGCAGCATGATGAGTGGATTTAGGTACGACGATTCTAAGTGAAATAAGTCACACAGAAAAGGACACTTCTCATAAGGTGTCACTTATAGAGGGACTGTAAAAACCGTTACACTTGAACTGAATTACAAAACAGAACAGAGTCACACAACCAGAAAACACACTATGGCTGCTTAAGGGGAAAGGTGAGGTGGGGTGATACATAAAACAAGAGTTTCAAATTAGCTCAGATACCGTTCCATAAACCCAATATGTAACAGACAAGACCTACTCCTTGCTCAGAGAACTGGACTCAACACGCCCGATTCACCGCACAAGAATATATCTGACTAGTAATAATCTTAAAACCTATGTATTGATATCTCTCTGTTAGTGTGTCAAGTGGGTGTAAAGCGACATAAACACAGCCGTGAAAAGCAGCTAAACCCCATTATAAAAATAAATTACTTTTAAAAACCCATGAAACAAAGACAGGGAAAGAGAGAGAAATTCTTACACAATTCGTTGAGGGGCTGTGATGCAACCTGAATTGACCATATCTAGACCCACAGCTGGATGAGACATAAGGGTGGACACTCTTGGGGCTGAGAGGTTTGGTGAGGTTGGGTGAGCAAACGCAGACCCTTTAAAGTAATACTGCGTGCTACCCATCGCATGGGTCCCAAATCTCCAGGTTCAAGGGCATCTTCCTAAATCAAAAACATGCATGAGAAACCCAGAAGATGGTACACCATGTGATGGGGAAAGGTTTCTAAAATGCACCTCATTTCTTATCTTCTTGTGCTCGGGTTGGCCATTCCAGCCACTTTACTAGCAATCTCCCTACTTGGAGCATCAGCACCTTTAACCTCCTGTTCCGTACAGGTTGCAATTTGTCCTGAGGATGAACGGGAAGACGGGGAACCAATGAGAGACTAGCTCTTGGTGTTGGGACAGGCACAGGTCACTCTATTTTCCCATCAGGAAGAAGAATTAACCACAGGCTCAGCCTGCCCCCCGGAACCAGAACAGGACCTGAAGCCATCCTGCGCTTTTGCGGCCAGCTCCCTAAAAAAGCGAGTTGTAAAATGGAGCTTCAGGGCACTGCAATTCACAAACCTGCGGAGTTATAAATGATAACTCTCATCCACAAATATATTGAGGGAAGGCAAAGAAGAGGATTTGAAATCAAGGCAGAATTGCAGGAAACAGATTTCAGGAGGTAGATTCGAATCGCCTTTAAAGCACATGAAAAGCGGCAAAACGTTGACAATGATGCCCTTGGCCAAAAAGGGCGTATGCGTTTTTTCCTGAATATATTCAGGAAAAAACGCATACGCCCTTTTTGGCCAACCAAGCAACCTGTAAAGGCAAATCAGCGCTACAAAGAAGTCTCGCTTCCCATCGGTCAAAAGGGCCATGCTGAAAAAAGTGTCAAAACCAGAAATGCAGGAAAGGCCATGGAGAAATGGGAGCCTTGCTACACTGGTGGGCGGGATGTAAATTGCCAAGAGCCACTCTGGAGAAGGGTACGGTGTGTCCTGAAACATCTAAAAAACACAGCTTAGAGAGCATAGGGCACTTCCACGCATGGGGGTATAAAGTGGGAAAATTGAAAATCAGCAAGACACAGGCACCCCAAAGTTTAGGGCTGCTCTGTTGACAAGGACCTCCACTTCATTCCACCTTAAATATCCCAGGAAAGCGAAAAATGGATAAAAAATTTGAGGTCCATATGTACAATGGAATATCCCTCAGCCATGAAATCAGTCATAAGGCTAGTAGCAGCATGATGAGTGGATTTAGGTACGACGATTCTAAGTGAAATAAGTCACACAGAAAAGGACACTTCTCATAAGGTGTCACTTATAGAGGGAATGTAAAAACCGTTACACTTGATCTGAATTACAAAACAGAACAGAGTCACACAAGCAGAAAACACACTATGGCTGCTTAACGGGAAAGGTGAGGTGGGGTGATACATAAAACAAGAGTTTCAAATTAGCTCAGATACCGTTCCATAAACCCAATATGTAACAGACAAGACCTACTCCTTGCTCAGAGAACTGGACTCAACACGCCCGATTCACCGCACAAGAATATATCTGACTACTAATAATCTTAAAACCTATGTATTGATATCTCTCTGTTAGTGTGTCAAGTGGGTGTAAAGCGGCATAAACACAGCCGTGAAAAGCAGCTAAACCCCATTATAAAAATAAATTACTTTTAAAAACCCATGAAACAAAGAGAGGGAAAGAGAGAGAAATTCTTACACAATTGGTTCAGGGGCTGTGATGCAACCTGAATTGACCATATCTAGACCCACTGCTGGATGAGACATAAGGGTGGACACTCTTGGGGCTGAGAGGTTTGGTGAGGTTGGGTGAGCAAACGCAGACCCTTTAAAGTAATACTGCGTGCTACCCATCGCATGGGTCCCAAATCTCCAGGTTCAAGGGCATCTTCCTAAATCAAAAACATGAATGAGAAACCCAGAAGATGGTACACCGTGTGATGGGGAAAGGTTTCTAAAATGCACCTCATTTCTCATCTTCTTGTGCTCGGGTTGGCCATTCCAGCCACTTTACTAGCAATCTCCCTACTTGGAGCATCAGCACCTTTAACATCCTGTTCCGTACAGGTTGCAATTTGTCCTGAGGATGAACGGGAAGACGGGGAACCAATGAGAGACTAGCTCTTGGTGTTGGGACAGGCACAGGTCACTCTATTTTCCCATCAGGAAGAAGAATTAACCACAGGCTCAGCCTGCCCCCTGGAACCAGAACAGGACCTGAAGCCATCCTGCGCTTTTGCGGCCAGCTCCCTAAAAAAGCGAGTTGTAAAATGGAGATTCAGGGCACTGCAATTCACAAACCTGCGGAGTTATAAATGATAACTCTCATCCACAAATATATTGAGGGAAGACAAAGAAGAGGATTTGAAATCAAGGCAGAATTGCAGGAAACAGATTTCAGGAGGTAGATTCGAATCGCCTTTAAAGCACATGAAAAGCGGCAAAACGTTGACAATGATGCCCTTGGCCAAAAAGGGCGTATGCGTTTTTTCCTGAATATATTCAGGAAAAAACGCATACGCCCTTTTTGGCCAACCAAGCAACCTGGAAAGGCAAATCAGCGCTACAAAGAAGTCTCGCTTCCCATCGGTCAAAAGGGCCATGCTGAAAAAAGTGTCAAAACCAGAAATGCAGGAAAGGCCATGGAGAAATGGGAGCCTTGCTACACTGATGGGCGGGATGTAAATTGCCAAGAGCCACTCTGGAGAAGGGTACGGTGTGTCCTGAAACATCTAAAAAACACAGCTTAGAGAGCATAGGGCACTTCCACGCATGGGGGTATAAAGTGGGAAAATTGAAAATCAGCAAGACACAGGCACCCCAAAGTTTAGGGCTGCTCTGTTGACAAGGACCTCCACTTCATTCCACCTTAAATATCCCAAGAAAGCAAAAAATGGATAAGAAGTGGTGGTCCTTATGTACAATGGAATATCACTCAGCCATGAAATCAATGTCATAAGGCTAGTAGCAGCATGATGAGTGGATTTAGGTACGACGATTCTAAGTGAAATAAGTCACACAGAAAAGGACACTTCTCATAAGGTGTCACTTATAGAGGGAATGTAAAAACCGTTACACTTGAACTGAATTAGAAAACAGAACAGAGTCACACAAGCAGAAAACACACTATGGCTGCTTAACGGGAAAGGTGAGGTGGGGTGATACATAAAACAAGAGTTTCAAATTAGCTCAGATACCGTTCCATAAACCCAATATGTAACAGACAAGACCTACTCCTTGCTCAGAGAACTGGACTCAACACGCCCGATTCACCGCACAAGAATATATCTGACTAGTATTAATCTTAAAACCTATGTATTGATATCTCTCTGTTAGTGTGTCAAGTGGGTGTAAAGCGACATAAACACAGCCGTGAAAAGCAGCTAAACCCCATTATAAAAATAAATTACTTTTAAAAACCCATGAAACAAAGACAGGGAAAGAGAGAGAAATTCTTACACAATTCGTTGAGGGGCTGTGATGCAACCTGAATTGACCATATCTAGACCCACAGCTGGATGAGACATAAGGGTGGACACTCTTGGGGTTGAGAGGTTTGGTGAGGTTGGGTGAGCAAACGCAGACCCTTTAAAGTAATACTGCGTGCTACCCATCGCATGGGTCCCAAATCTCCAGGTTCAAGGGCATCTTCCTATATCAAAAACATGCATGAGAAACCCAGAAGATGGTACACCATGTGATGGGGAAAGGTTTCTAAAATGCACCTCATTTCTCATCTTCTTGTGCTCGGGTTGGCCATTCCAGCCACTTTACTAGCAATCTCCCTACTTGGAGCATCAGCACCTTTAACCTCCTGTTCCGTACAGGTTGCAATTTGTCCTGAGGATGAACGGGAAGATGGGGAACCAATGAGAGACTAGCTCTTGGTGTTGGGACAGGCACAGGTCACTCTATTTTCCCATCAGGAAGAAGAATTAACCACAGGCTCAGCCTGCCCCCCGGAACCAGAACAGGACCTGAAGCCATCCTGAGCTTTTGCGGCCAGCTCCCTAAAAAAGCGAGTTGTAAAATGGAGCTTCAGGGCACTGCAATTCACAAACCTGCGGAGTTATAAATGATAACTCTCATCCACAAATATATTGAGGGAAGGCAAAGAAGAGGATTTGAAATCAAGGCAGAATTGCAGGAAACAGATTTCAGGAGGTAGATTCGAATCGCCTTTAAAGCACATGAAAAGCGGCAAAACGTTGACAATGATGCCCTTGGCCAAAAAGGGCTTATGCGTTTTTTCCTGAATATATTCAGGAAAAAACGCATAAGCCCTTTTTGGCCAACCAAGCAACCTGGAAAGGCAAATCAGCGCTACAAAGAAGTCTCGCTTCCCATCGGTCAAAAGGGCCATGCTGAAAAAAGTGTCAAAACCAGAAATGCAGGAAAGGCCATGGAGAAATGGGAGCCTTGCTACACTGATGGGCGGGATGTAAATTGCCAAGAGCCACTCTGGAGAAGGGTACGGTGTGTCCTGAAACATCTAAAAAACACAGCTTAGAGAGCATAGGGCACTTCCACGCATGGGGGTATAAAGTGGGAAAATTGAAAATCAGCAAGACACAGGCACCCCAAAGTTTAGGGCTGCTCTGTTGACAAGGACCTCCACTTCATTCCACCTTAAATATCCCAAGAAAGCGAAAAATGGATAAAGAAGTGGTGGTCCTTATGTACAATGGAATATCACTCAGCCATGAAATCAATGTCATAAGGCTAGCAGCAGCATGATGAGTGGATTTAGGTACGACGATTCTAAGTGAAATAAGTCACACAGAAAAGGACACTTCTCATAAGGTGTCACTTATAGAGGGACTGTAAAAACCGTTACACTTGAACTGAATTACAAAACAGAACAGAGTCACACAACCAGAAAACACACTATGGCTGCTTAAGGGGAAAGGTGAGGTGGGGTGATACATAAAACAAGAGTTTCAAATTAGCTCAGATACCGTTCCATAAACCCAATATGTAACAGACAAGACCTACTCCTTGCTCAGAGAACTGGACTCAACACGCCCGATTCACCGCACAAGAATATATCTGACTAGTAATAATCTTAAAACCTATGTATTGATATCTCTCTGTTAGTGTGTCAAGTGGGTGTAAAGTGACATAAACACAGCCGTGAAAAGCAGCTAAACCCCATTATAAAAATAAATTACTTTTAAAAACCCATGAAACAAAGACAGGGAAAGAGAGAGAAATTCTTACACAATTCGTTGAGGGGCTGTGATGCAACCTGAATTGACCATATCTAGACCCACAGCTGGATGAGACATAAGGGTGGACACTCTTGGGGCTGAGAGGTTTGGTGAGGTTGGGTGAGCAAACGCAGACCCTTTAAAGTAATACTGCGTGCTACCCATCGCATGGGTCCCAAATCTCCAGGTTCAAGGGCATCTTCCTAAATCAAAAACATGCATGAGAAACCCAGAAGATGGTACACCATGTGATGGGGAAAGGTTTCTAAAATGCACCTCATTTCTTATCTTCTTGTGCTCGGGTTGGCCATTCCAGCCACTTTACTAGCAATCTCCCTACTTGGAGCATCAGCACCTTTAACCTCCTGTTCCGTACAGGTTGCAATTTGTCCTGAGGATGAACGGGAAGACGGGGAACCAATGAGAGACTAGCTCTTGGTGTTGGGACAGGCACAGGTCACTCTATTTTCCCATCAGGAAGAAGAATTAACCACAGGCTCAGCCTGCCCCCCGGAACCAGAACAGGACCTGAAGCCATCCTGCGCTTTTGCGGCCAGCTCCCTAAAAAAGCGAGTTGTAAAATGGAGCTTCAGGGCACTGCAATTCACAAACCTGCGGAGTTATAAATGATAACTCTCATCCACAAATATATTGAGGGAAGGCAAAGAAGAGGATTTGAAATCAAGGCAGAATTGCAGGAAACAGATTTCAGGAGGTAGATTCGAATCGCCTTTAAAGCACATGAAAAGCGGCAAAACGTTGACAATGATGCCCTTGGCCAAAAAGGGCGTATGCGTTTTTTCCTGAATATATTCAGGAAAAAACGCATACGCCCTTTTTGGCCAACCAAGCAACCTGTAAAGGCAAATCAGCGCTACAAAGAAGTCTCGCTTCCCATCGGTCAAAAGGGCCATGCTGAAAAAAGTGTCAAAACCAGAAATGCAGGAAAGGCCATGGAGAAATGGGAGCCTTGCTACACTGGTGGGCGGGATGTAAATTGCCAAGAGCCACTCTGGAGAAGGGTACGGTGTGTCCTGAAACATCTAAAAAACACAGCTTAGAGAGCATAGGGCACTTCCACGCATGGGGGTATAAAGTGGGAAAATTGAAAATCAGCAAGACACAGGCACCCCAAAGTTTAGGGCTGCTCTGTTGACAAGGACCTCCACTTCATTCCACCTTAAATATCCCAGGAAAGCGAAAAATGGATAAAAAATTTGAGGTCCATATGTACAATGGAATATCCCTCAGCCATGAAATCAGTCATAAGGCTAGTAGCAGCATGATGAGTGGATTTAGGTACGACGATTCTAAGTGAAATAAGTCACACAGAAAAGGACACTTCTCATAAGGTGTCACTTATAGAGGGAATGTAAAAACCGTTACACTTGATCTGAATTACAAAACAGAACAGAGTCACACAAGCAGAAAACACACTATGGCTGCTTAACGGGAAAGGTGAGGTGGGGTGATACATAAAACAAGAGTTTCAAATTAGCTCAGATACCGTTCCATAAACCCAATATGTAACAGACAAGACCTACTCCTTGCTCAGAGAACTGGACTCAACACGCCCGATTCACCGCACAAGAATATATCTGACTACTAATAATCTTAAAACCTATGTATTGATATCTCTCTGTTAGTGTGTCAAGTGGGTGTAAAGCGGCATAAACACAGCCGTGAAAAGCAGCTAAACCCCATTATAAAAATAAATTACTTTTAAAAACCCATGAAACAAAGAGAGGGAAAGAGAGAGAAATTCTTACACAATTGGTTCAGGGGCTGTGATGCAACCTGAATTGACCATATCTAGACCCACTGCTGGATGAGACATAAGGGTGGACACTCTTGGGGCTGAGAGGTTTGGTGAGGTTGGGTGAGCAAACGCAGACCCTTTAAAGTAATACTGCGTGCTACCCATCGCATGGGTCCCAAATCTCCAGGTTCAAGGGCATCTTCCTAAATCAAAAACATGAATGAGAAACCCAGAAGATGGTACACCGTGTGATGGGGAAAGGTTTCTAAAATGCACCTCATTTCTCATCTTCTTGTGCTCGGGTTGGCCATTCCAGCCACTTTACTAGCAATCTCCCTACTTGGAGCATCAGCACCTTTAACATCCTGTTCCGTACAGGTTGCAATTTGTCCTGAGGATGAACGGGAAGACGGGGAACCAATGAGAGACTAGCTCTTGGTGTTGGGACAGGCACAGGTCACTCTATTTTCCCATCAGGAAGAAGAATTAACCACAGGCTCAGCCTGCCCCCCGGAACCAGAACAGGACCTGAAGCCATCCTGAGCTTTTGCGGCCAGCTCCCTAAAAAAGCGAGTTGTAAAATGGAGCTTCAGGGCACTGCAATTCACAAACCTGCGGAGTTATAAATGATAACTCTCATCCACAAATATATTGAGGGAAGGCAAAGAAGAGGATTTGAAATCAAGGCAGAATTGCAGGAAACAGATTTCAGGAGGTAGATTCGAATCGCCTTTAAAGCACATGAAAAGCGGCAAAACGTTGACAATGATGCCCTTGGCCAAAAAGGGCTTATGCGTTTTTTCCTGAATATATTCAGGAAAAAACGCATAAGCCCTTTTTGGCCAACCAAGCAACCTGGAAAGGCAAATCAGCGCTACAAAGAAGTCTCGCTTCCCATCGGTCAAAAGGGCCATGCTGAAAAAAGTGTCAAAACCAGAAATGCAGGAAAGGCCATGGAGAAATGGGAGCCTTGCTACACTGATGGGCGGGATGTAAATTGCCAAGAGCCACTCTGGAGAAGGGTACGGTGTGTCCTGAAACATCTAAAAAACACAGCTTAGAGAGCATAGGGCACTTCCACGCATGGGGGTATAAAGTGGGAAAATTGAAAATCAGCAAGACACAGGCACCCCAAAGTTTAGGGCTGCTCTGTTGACAAGGACCTCCACTTCATTCCACCTTAAATATCCCAAGAAAGCGAAAAATGGATAAAGAAGTGGTGGTCCTTATGTACAATGGAATATCACTCAGCCATGAAATCAATGTCATAAGGCTAGCAGCAGCATGATGAGTGGATTTAGGTACGACGATTCTAAGTGAAATAAGTCACACAGAAAAGGACACTTCTCATAAGGTGTCACTTATAGAGGGACTGTAAAAACCGTTACACTTGAACTGAATTACAAAACAGAACAGAGTCACACAACCAGAAAACACACTATGGCTGCTTAAGGGGAAAGGTGAGGTGGGGTGATACATAAAACAAGAGTTTCAAATTAGCTCAGATACCGTTCCATAAACCCAATATGTAACAGACAAGACCTACTCCTTGCTCAGAGAACTGGACTCAACACGCCCGATTCACCGCACAAGAATATATCTGACTAGTAATAATCTTAAAACCTATGTATTGATATCTCTCTGTTAGTGTGTCAAGTGGGTGTAAAGTGACATAAACACAGCCGTGAAAAGCAGCTAAACCCCATTATAAAAATAAATTACTTTTAAAAACCCATGAAACAAAGACAGGGAAAGAGAGAGAAATTCTTACACAATTCGTTGAGGGGCTGTGATGCAACCTGAATTGACCATATCTAGACCCACAGCTGGATGAGACATAAGGGTGGACACTCTTGGGGCTGAGAGGTTTGGTGAGGTTGGGTGAGCAAACGCAGACCCTTTAAAGTAATACTGCGTGCTACCCATCGCATGGGTCCCAAATCTCCAGGTTCAAGGGCATCTTCCTAAATCAAAAACATGCATGAGAAACCCAGAAGATGGTACACCATGTGATGGGGAAAGGTTTCTAAAATGCACCTCATTTCTCATCTTCTTGTGCTCGGGTTGGCCATTCCAGCCACTTTACTAGCAATCTCCCTACTTGGAGCATCAGCACCTTTAACCTCCTGTTCCGTACAGGTTGCAATTTGTCCTGAGGATGAACGGGAAGACGGGGAACCAATGAGAGACTAGCTCTTGGTGTTGGGACAGGCACAGGTCACTCTATTTTCCCATCAGGAAGAAGAATTAACCACAGGCTCAGCCTGCCCCCCGGAACCAGAACAGGACCTGAAGCCATCCTGCGCTTTTGCGGCCAGCTCCCTAAAAAAGCGAGTTGTAAAATGGAGCTTCAGGGCACTGCAATTCACAAACCTGCGGAGTTATAAATGATAACTCTCATCCACAAATATATTGAGGGAAGGCAAAGAAGAGGATTTGAAATCAAGGCAGAATTGCAGGAAACAGATTTCAGGAGGTAGATTCGAATCGCCTTTAAAGCACATGAAAAGCGGCAAAACGTTGACAATGATGCCCTTGGCCAAAAAGGGCGTATGCGTTTTTTCCTGAATATATTCAGGAAAAAACGCATACGCCCTTTTTGGCCAACCAAGCAACCTGTAAAGGCAAATCAGCGCTACAAAGAAGTCTCGCTTCCCATCGGTCAAAAGGGCCATGCTGAAAAAAGTGTCAAAACCAGAAATGCAGGAAAGGCCATGGAGAAATGGGAGCCTTGCTACACTGGTGGGCGGGATGTAAATTGCCAAGAGCCACTCTGGAGAAGGGTACGGTGTGTCCTGAAACATCTAAAAAACACAGCTTAGAGAGCATAGGGCACTTCCACGCATGGGGGTATAAAGTGGGAAAATTGAAAATCAGCAAGACACAGGCACCCCAAAGTTTAGGGCTGCTCTGTTGACAAGGACCTCCACTTCATTCCACCTTAAATATCCCAGGAAAGCGAAAAATGGATAAAAAATTTGAGGTCCATATGTACAATGGAATATCCCTCAGCCATGAAATCAGTCATAAGGCTAGTAGCAGCATGATGAGTGGATTTAGGTACGACGATTCTAAGTGAAATAAGTCACACAGAAAAGGACACTTCTCATAAGGTGTCACTTATAGAGGGAATGTAAAAACCGTTACACTTGATCTGAATTACAAAACAGAACAGAGTCACACAAGCAGAAAACACACTATGGCTGCTTAACGGGAAAGGTGAGGTGGGGTGATACATAAAACAAGAGTTTCAAATTAGCTCAGATACCGTTCCATAAACCCAATATGTAACAGACAAGACCTACTCCTTGCTCAGAGAACTGGACTCAACACGCCCGATTCACCGCACAAGAATATATCTGACTACTAATAATCTTAAAACCTATGTATTGATATCTCTCTGTTAGTGTGTCAAGTGGGTGTAAAGCGGCATAAACACAGCCGTGAAAAGCAGCTAAACCCCATTATAAAAATAAATTACTTTTAAAAACCCATGAAACAAAGAGAGGGAAAGAGAGAGAAATTCTTACACAATTGGTTCAGGGGCTGTGATGCAACCTGAATTGACCATATCTAGACCCACTGCTGGATGAGACATAAGGGTGGACACTCTTGGGGCTGAGAGGTTTGGTGAGGTTGGGTGAGCAAACGCAGACCCTTTAAAGTAATACTGCGTGCTACCCATCGCATGGGTCCCAAATCTCCAGGTTCAAGGGCATCTTCCTAAATCAAAAACATGAATGAGAAACCCAGAAGATGGTACACCGTGTGATGGGGAAAGGTTTCTAAAATGCACCTCATTTCTCATCTTCTTGTGCTCGGGTTGGCCATTCCAGCCACTTTACTAGCAATCTCCCTACTTGGAGCATCAGCACCTTTAACATCCTGTTCCGTACAGGTTGCAATTTGTCCTGAGGATGAACGGGAAGACGGGGAACCAATGAGAGACTAGCTCTTGGTGTTGGGACAGGCACAGGTCACTCTATTTTCCCATCAGGAAGAAGAATTAACCACAGGCTCAGCCTGCCCCCTGGAACCAGAACAGGACCTGAAGCCATCCTGCGCTTTTGCGGCCAGCTCCCTAAAAAAGCGAGTTGTAAAATGGAGATTCAGGGCACTGCAATTCACAAACCTGCGGAGTTATAAATGATAACTCTCATCCACAAATATATTGAGGGAAGACAAAGAAGAGGATTTGAAATCAAGGCAGAATTGCAGGAAACAGATTTCAGGAGGTAGATTCGAATCGCCTTTAAAGCACATGAAAAGCGGCAAAACGTTGACAATGATGCCCTTGGCCAAAAAGGGCGTATGCGTTTTTTCCTGAATATATTCAGGAAAAAACGCATACGCCCTTTTTGGCCAACCAAGCAACCTGGAAAGGCAAATCAGCGCTACAAAGAAGTCTCGCTTCCCATCGGTCAAAAGGGCCATGCTGAAAAAAGTGTCAAAACCAGAAATGCAGGAAAGGCCATGGAGAAATGGGAGCCTTGCTACACTGATGGGCGGGATGTAAATTGCCAAGAGCCACTCTGGAGAAGGGTACGGTGTGTCCTGAAACATCTAAAAAACACAGCTTAGAGAGCATAGGGCACTTCCACGCATGGGGGTATAAAGTGGGAAAATTGAAAATCAGCAAGACACAGGCACCCCAAAGTTTAGGGCTGCTCTGTTGACAAGGACCTCCACTTCATTCCACCTTAAATATCCCAAGAAAGCAAAAAATGGATAAGAAGTGGTGGTCCTTATGTACAATGGAATATCACTCAGCCATGAAATCAATGTCATAAGGCTAGTAGCAGCATGATGAGTGGATTTAGGTACGACGATTCTAAGTGAAATAAGTCACACAGAAAAGGACACTTCTCATAAGGTGTCACTTATAGAGGGAATGTAAAAACCGTTACACTTGAACTGAATTAGAAAACAGAACAGAGTCACACAAGCAGAAAACACACTATGGCTGCTTAACGGGAAAGGTGAGGTGGGGTGATACATAAAACAAGAGTTTCAAATTAGCTCAGATACCGTTCCATAAACCCAATATGTAACAGACAAGACCTACTCCTTGCTCAGAGAACTGGACTCAACACGCCCGATTCACCGCACAAGAATATATCTGACTAGTATTAATCTTAAAACCTATGTATTGATATCTCTCTGTTAGTGTGTCAAGTGGGTGTAAAGCGACATAAACACAGCCGTGAAAAGCAGCTAAACCCCATTATAAAAATAAATTACTTTTAAAAACCCATGAAACAAAGACAGGGAAAGAGAGAGAAATTCTTACACAATTCGTTGAGGGGCTGTGATGCAACCTGAATTGACCATATCTAGACCCACAGCTGGATGAGACATAAGGGTGGACACTCTTGGGGTTGAGAGGTTTGGTGAGGTTGGGTGAGCAAACGCAGACCCTTTAAAGTAATACTGCGTGCTACCCATCGCATGGGTCCCAAATCTCCAGGTTCAAGGGCATCTTCCTATATCAAAAACATGCATGAGAAACCCAGAAGATGGTACACCATGTGATGGGGAAAGGTTTCTAAAATGCACCTCATTTCTCATCTTCTTGTGCTCGGGTTGGCCATTCCAGCCACTTTACTAGCAATCTCCCTACTTGGAGCATCAGCACCTTTAACCTCCTGTTCCGTACAGGTTGCAATTTGTCCTGAGGATGAACGGGAAGATGGGGAACCAATGAGAGACTAGCTCTTGGTGTTGGGACAGGCACAGGTCACTCTATTTTCCCATCAGGAAGAAGAATTAACCACAGGCTCAGCCTGCCCCCCGGAACCAGAACAGGACGTGAAGCCATCCTGCGCTTTTGCGGCCAGCTCCCTAAAAAAGCGAGTTGTAAAATGGAGCTTCAGGGCACTGCAATTCACAAACCTGCGGAGTTATAAATGATAACTCTCATCCACAAATATATTGAGGGAAGGCAAAGAAGAGGATTTGAAATCAAGGCAGAATTGCAGGAAACAGATTTCAGGAGGTAGATTCGAATCGCCTTTAAAGCACATGAAAAGCGGCAAAACGTTGACAATGATGCCCTTGGCCAAAAAGGGCTTATGCGTTTTTTCCTGAATATATTCAGGAAAAAACGCATAAGCCCTTTTTGGCCAACCAAGCAACCTGGAAAGGCAAATCAGCGCTACAAAGAAGTCTCGCTTCCCATCGGTCAAAAGGGCCATGCTGAAAAAAGTGTCAAAACCAGAAATGCAGGAAAGGCCATGGAGAAATGGGAGCCTTGCTACACTGATGGGCGGGATGTAAATTGCCAAGAGCCACTCTGGAGAAGGGTACGGTGTGTCCTGAAACATCTAAAAAACACAGCTTAGAGAGCATAGGGCACTTCCACGCATGGGGGTATAAAGTGGGAAAATTGAAAATCAGCAAGACACAGGCACCCCAAAGTTTAGGGCTGCTCTGTTGACAAGGACCTCCACTTCATTCCACCTTAAATATCCCAAGAAAGCGAAAAATGGATAAAGAAGTGGTGGTCCTTATGTACAATGGAATATCACTCAGCCATGAAATCAATGTCATAAGGCTAGCAGCAGCATGATGAGTGGATTTAGGTACGACGATTCTAAGTGAAATAAGTCACACAGAAAAGGACACTTCTCATAAGGTGTCACTTATAGAGGGACTGTAAAAACCGTTACACTTGAACTGAATTACAAAACAGAACAGAGTCACACAACCAGAAAACACACTATGGCTGCTTAAGGGGAAAGGTGAGGTGGGGTGATACATAAAACAAGAGTTTCAAATTAGCTCAGATACCGTTCCATAAACCCAATATGTAACAGACAAGACCTACTCCTTGCTCAGAGAACTGGACTCAACACGCCCGATTCACCGCACAAGAATATATCTGACTAGTAATAATCTTAAAACCTATGTATTGATATCTCTCTGTTAGTGTGTCAAGTGGGTGTAAAGTGACATAAACACAGCCGTGAAAAGCAGCTAAACCCCATTATAAAAATAAATTACTTTTAAAAACCCATGAAACAAAGACAGGGAAAGAGAGAGAAATTCTTACACAATTCGTTGAGGGGCTGTGATGCAACCTGAATTGACCATATCTAGACCCACAGCTGGATGAGACATAAGGGTGGACACTCTTGGGGCTGAGAGGTTTGGTGAGGTTGGGTGAGCAAACGCAGACCCTTTAAAGTAATACTGCGTGCTACCCATCGCATGGGTCCCAAATCTCCAGGTTCAAGGGCATCTTCCTAAATCAAAAACATGCATGAGAAACCCAGAAGATGGTACACCATGTGATGGGGAAAGGTTTCTAAAATGCACCTCATTTCTTATCTTCTTGTGCTCGGGTTGGCCATTCCAGCCACTTTACTAGCAATCTCCCTACTTGGAGCATCAGCACCTTTAACCTCCTGTTCCGTACAGGTTGCAATTTGTCCTGAGGATGAACGGGAAGACGGGGAACCAATGAGAGACTAGCTCTTGGTGTTGGGACAGGCACAGGTCACTCTATTTTCCCATCAGGAAGAAGAATTAACCACAGGCTCAGCCTGCCCCCCGGAACCAGAACAGGACCTGAAGCCATCCTGCGCTTTTGCGGCCAGCTCCCTAAAAAAGCGAGTTGTAAAATGGAGCTTCAGGGCACTGCAATTCACAAACCTGCGGAGTTATAAATGATAACTCTCATCCACAAATATATTGAGGGAAGGCAAAGAAGAGGATTTGAAATCAAGGCAGAATTGCAGGAAACAGATTTCAGGAGGTAGATTCGAATCGCCTTTAAAGCACATGAAAAGCGGCAAAACGTTGACAATGATGCCCTTGGCCAAAAAGGGCGTATGCGTTTTTTCCTGAATATATTCAGGAAAAAACGCATACGCCCTTTTTGGCCAACCAAGCAACCTGTAAAGGCAAATCAGCGCTACAAAGAAGTCTCGCTTCCCATCGGTCAAAAGGGCCATGCTGAAAAAAGTGTCAAAACCAGAAATGCAGGAAAGGCCATGGAGAAATGGGAGCCTTGCTACACTGGTGGGCGGGATGTAAATTGCCAAGAGCCACTCTGGAGAAGGGTACGGTGTGTCCTGAAACATCTAAAAAACACAGCTTAGAGAGCATAGGGCACTTCCACGCATGGGGGTATAAAGTGGGAAAATTGAAAATCAGCAAGACACAGGCACCCCAAAGTTTAGGGCTGCTCTGTTGACAAGGACCTCCACTTCATTCCACCTTAAATATCCCAGGAAAGCGAAAAATGGATAAAAAATTTGAGGTCCATATGTACAATGGAATATCCCTCAGCCATGAAATCAGTCATAAGGCTAGTAGCAGCATGATGAGTGGATTTAGGTACGACGATTCTAAGTGAAATAAGTCACACAGAAAAGGACACTTCTCATAAGGTGTCACTTATAGAGGGAATGTAAAAACCGTTACACTTGATCTGAATTACAAAACAGAACAGAGTCACACAAGCAGAAAACACACTATGGCTGCTTAACGGGAAAGGTGAGGTGGGGTGATACATAAAACAAGAGTTTCAAATTAGCTCAGATACCGTTCCATAAACCCAATATGTAACAGACAAGACCTACTCCTTGCTCAGAGAACTGGACTCAACACGCCCGATTCACCGCACAAGAATATATCTGACTACTAATAATCTTAAAACCTATGTATTGATATCTCTCTGTTAGTGTGTCAAGTGGGTGTAAAGCGGCATAAACACAGCCGTGAAAAGCAGCTAAACCCCATTATAAAAATAAATTACTTTTAAAAACCCATGAAACAAAGAGAGGGAAAGAGAGAGAAATTCTTACACAATTGGTTCAGGGGCTGTGATGCAACCTGAATTGACCATATCTAGACCCACTGCTGGATGAGACATAAGGGTGGACACTCTTGGGGCTGAGAGGTTTGGTGAGGTTGGGTGAGCAAACGCAGACCCTTTAAAGTAATACTGCGTGCTACCCATCGCATGGGTCCCAAATCTCCAGGTTCAAGGGCATCTTCCTAAATCAAAAACATGAATGAGAAACCCAGAAGATGGTACACCGTGTGATGGGGAAAGGTTTCTAAAATGCACCTCATTTCTCATCTTCTTGTGCTCGGGTTGGCCATTCCAGCCACTTTACTAGCAATCTCCCTACTTGGAGCATCAGCACCTTTAACATCCTGTTCCGTACAGGTTGCAATTTGTCCTGAGGATGAACGGGAAGACGGGGAACCAATGAGAGACTAGCTCTTGGTGTTGGGACAGGCACAGGTCACTCTATTTTCCCATCAGGAAGAAGAATTAACCACAGGCTCAGCCTGCCCCCTGGAACCAGAACAGGACCTGAAGCCATCCTGCGCTTTTGCGGCCAGCTCCCTAAAAAAGCGAGTTGTAAAATGGAGATTCAGGGCACTGCAATTCACAAACCTGCGGAGTTATAAATGATAACTCTCATCCACAAATATATTGAGGGAAGACAAAGAAGAGGATTTGAAATCAAGGCAGAATTGCAGGAAACAGATTTCAGGAGGTAGATTCGAATCGCCTTTAAAGCACATGAAAAGCGGCAAAACGTTGACAATGATGCCCTTGGCCAAAAAGGGCGTATGCGTTTTTTCCTGAATATATTCAGGAAAAAACGCATACGCCCTTTTTGGCCAACCAAGCAACCTGGAAAGGCAAATCAGCGCTACAAAGAAGTCTCGCTTCCCATCGGTCAAAAGGGCCATGCTGAAAAAAGTGTCAAAACCAGAAATGCAGGAAAGGCCATGGAGAAATGGGAGCCTTGCTACACTGATGGGCGGGATGTAAATTGCCAAGAGCCACTCTGGAGAAGGGTACGGTGTGTCCTGAAACATCTAAAAAACACAGCTTAGAGAGCATAGGGCACTTCCACGCATGGGGGTATAAAGTGGGAAAATTGAAAATCAGCAAGACACAGGCACCCCAAAGTTTAGGGCTGCTCTGTTGACAAGGACCTCCACTTCATTCCACCTTAAATATCCCAAGAAAGCAAAAAATGGATAAGAAGTGGTGGTCCTTATGTACAATGGAATATCACTCAGCCATGAAATCAATGTCATAAGGCTAGTAGCAGCATGATGAGTGGATTTAGGTACGACGATTCTAAGTGAAATAAGTCACACAGAAAAGGACACTTCTCATAAGGTGTCACTTATAGAGGGAATGTAAAAACCGTTACACTTGAACTGAATTACAAAACAGAACAGAGTCACACAAGCAGAAAACACACTATGGCTGCTTAACGGGAAAGGTGAGGTGGGGTGATACATAAAACAAGAGTTTCAAATTAGCTCAGATACCGTTCCATAAACCCAATATGTAACAGACAAGACCTACTCCTTGCTCAGAGAACTGGACTCAACACGCCCGATTCACCGCACAAGAATATATCTGACTAGTAATAATCTTAAAACCTATGTATTGATATCTCTCTGTTAGTGTGTCAAGTGGGTGTAAAGCGGCATAAACACAGCCGTGAAAAGCAGCTAAACCCCATTATAAAAATAAATTACTTTTAAAAACCCATGAAACAAAGACAGGGAAAGAGAGAGAAATTCTTACACAATTCGTTCAGGGGCTGTGATGCAACCTGGATTGACCATATCTAGACCCACAGCTGGATGAGACATAAGGGTGGACACTCTTGGGGCTGAGAGGTTTGGTGAGGTTGGGTGAGCAAACGCAGACCCTTTAAAGTAATACTGCGTGCTACCCATCGCATGGGTCCCAAATCTCCAGGTTCAAGGGCATCTTCCTAAATCAAAAACATGAATGAGAAACCCAGAAGATGGTACACCGTGTGATGGGGAAAGGTTTCTAAAATGCACCTCATTTCTCATCTTCTTGTGCTCGGGTTGGCCATTCCAGCCACTTTACTAGCAATCTCCCTACTTGGAGCATCAGCACCTTTAACATCCTGTTCCGTACAGGTTGCAATTTGTCCTGAGGATGAACGGGAAGACGGGGAACCAATGAGAGACTAGCTCTTGGTGTTGGGACAGGCACAGGTCACTCTATTTTCCCATCAGGAAGAAGAATTAACCACAGGCTCAGCCTGCCCCCTGGAACCAGAACAGGACCTGAAGCCATCCTGCGCTTTTGCGGCCAGCTCCCTAAAAAAGCGAGTTGTAAAATGGAGCTTCAGGGAACTGCAATTCACAAACCTGCGGAGTTATAAATGATAACTCTCATCCACAAATATATTGAGGGAAGACAAAGAAGAGGATTTGAAATCAAGGCAGAATTGCAGGAAACAGATTTCAGGAGGTAGATTCGAATCGCCTTTAAAGCACATGAAAAGCGGCAAAACGTTGACAATGATGCCCTTGGCCAAAAAGGGCGTATGCGTTTTTTCCTGAATATATTCAGGAAAAAACGCATACGCCCTTTTTGGCCAACCAAGCAACCTGGAAAGGCAAATCAGCGCTACAAAGAAGTCTCGCTTCCCATCGGTCAAAAGGGCCATGCTGAAAAAAGTGTCAAAACCAGAAATGCAGGAAAGGCCATGGAGAAATGGGAGCCTTGCTACACTGATGGGCGGGATGTAAATTGCCAAGAGCCACTCTGGAGAAGGGTACGGTGTGTCCTGAAACATCTAAAAAACACAGCTTAGAGAGCATAGGGCACTTCCACGCATGGGGGTATAAAGTGGGAAAATTGAAAATCAGCAAGACACAGGCACCCCAAAGTTTAGGGCTGCTCTGTTGACAAGGACCTCCACTTCATTCCACCTTAAATATCCCAAGAAAGCAAAAAATGGATAAAGAAGTGGTGGTCCTTATGTACAATGGAATATCACTCAGCCATGAAATCAATGTCATAAGGCTAGTAGCAGCATGATGAGTGGATTTAGGTAGGACGATTCTAAGTGAAATAAGTCACACAGAAAAGGACACTTCTCATAAGGTGTCACTTATAGAGGGAATGTAAAAACCGTTACACTTGAACTGAATTACAAAACAGAACAGAGTCACACAAGCAGAAAACACACTATGGCTGCTTAACGGGAAAGGTGAGGTGGGGTGATACATAAAACAAGAGTTTCAAATTAGCTCAGATACCGTTCCATAAACCCAATATGTAACAGACAAGACCTACTCCTTGCTCAGAGAACTGGACTCAACACGCCCGATTCACCGAACAAGAATATATCTGACTAGTAATAATCTTAAAACCTATGTATTGATATCTCTCTGTTAGTGTGTCAAGTGGGTGTAAAGCGGCATAAACACAGCCGTGAAAAGCAGCTAAACCCCATTATAAAAATAACTTACTTTTAAAAACCCATGAAACAAAGACAGGGAAAGAGAGAGAAATTCTTACACAATTCGTTCAGGGGCTGTGATGCAACCTGAATTGACCATATCTAGACCCACTGCTGGATGAGACATAAGGGTGGACACTCTTGGGGCTGAGAGGTTTGGTGAGGTTGGGTGAGCAAACGCAGACCCTTTAAAGTAATACTGCGTGCTACCCATCGCATGGGTCCCAAATCTCCAGGTTCAAGGGCATCTTCCTAAATCAAAAACCTGCATGAGAAACCCAGAAGATGGTACACCATGTGATGGGGAAAGGTTTCTAAAATGCACCTCATTTCTCATCTTCTTGTGCTCGGGTTGGCCATTCCAGCCACTTTACTAGCAATCTCCCTACTTGGAGCATCAGCACCTTTAACCTCCTGTTCCGTACAGGTTGCAATTTGTCCTGAGGATGAACGGGAAGACGGGGAACCAATGAGAGACTAGCTCTTGGTGTTGGGACAGGCACAGGTCACTCTATTTTCCCATCAGGAAGAAGAATTAACCACAGGCTCGGCCTGCCCCCCGGAACCAGAACAGGACCTGAAGCCATCCTGCGCTTTTGCGGCCAGCTCCCTAAAAAAGCGAGTTGTAAAATGGAGCTTCAGGGCACTGCAATTCACAAACCTGCGGAGTTATAAATGATAACTCTCATCCACAAATATATTGAGGGAAGGCAAAGAAGAGGATTTGAAATCAAGGCAGAATTGCAGGAAACAGATTTCAGGAGGTAGATTCGAATCGCCTTTAAAGCACATGAAAAGCGGCAAAACGTTGACAATGATGCCCTTGGCCAAAAAGGGCGTATGCGTTTTTTCCTGAATATATTCAGGAAAAAACGCATACGCCCTTTTTGGCCAACCAAGCAACCTGTAAAGGCAAATCAGCGCTACAAAGAAGTCTCGCTTCCCATCGGTCAAAAGGGCCATGCTGAAAAAAGTGTCAAAACCAGAAATGCAGGAAAGGCCATGGAGAAATGGGAGCCTTGCTACACTGGTGGGCGGGATGTAAATTGCCAAGAGCCACTCTGGAGAAGGGTACGGTGTGTCCTGAAACATCTAAAAAACACAGCTTAGAGAGCATAGGGCACTTCCACGCATGGGGGTATAAAGTGGGAAAATTGAAAATCAGCAAGACACAGGCACCCCAAAGATTGGGCTGCTCTGTTGACAAGGACCTCCACTTCATTCCACCTTAAATATCCCAGGAAAGCGAAAAATGGATAAAAAATTTGAGGTCCATATGTACAATGGAATATCCCTCAGCCATGAAATCAGTCATAAGGCTAGTAGCAGCATGATGAGTGGATTTAGGTACGACGATTCTAAGTGAAATAAGTCACACAGAAAAGGACACTTCTCATAAGGTGTCACTTATAGAGGGAATGTAAAAACCGTTACACTTGAACTGAATTACAAAACAGAACAGAGTCACACAAGCAGAAAACACACTATGGCTGCTTAACGGGAAAGGTGAGGTGGGGTGATACATAAAACAAGAGTTTCAAATTAGCTCAGATACCGTTCCATAAACCCAATATGTAACAGACAAGACCTACTCCTTGCTCAGAGAACTGGACTCAACACGCCCGATTCACCGCACAAGAATATATCTGACTAGTAATAATCTTAAAACCTATGTATTGATATCTCTCTGTTAGTGTGTCAAGTGGGTGTAAAGCGGCATAAACACAGCCGTGAAAAGCAGCTAAACCCCATTATAAAAATAAATTACTTTTAAAAACCCATGAAACAAAGAGAGGGAAAGAGAGAGAAATTCTTACACAATTGGTTCAGGGGCTGTGATGCAACCTGAATTGACCATATCTAGACCCACTGCTGGATGAGACATAAGGGTGGACACTCTTGGGGCTGAGAGGTTTGGTGAGGTTGGGTGAGCAAACGCAGACCCTTTAAAGTAATACTGCGTGCTACCCATCGCATGGGTCCCAAATCTCCAGGTTCAAGGGCATCTTCCTAAATCAAAAACATGAATGAGAAACCCAGAAGATGGTACACCGTGTGATGGGGAAAGGTTTCTAAAATGCACCTCATTTCTCATCTTCTTGTGCTCGGGTTGGCCATTCCAGCCACTTTACTAGCAATCTCCCTACTTGGAGCATCAGCACCTTTAACATCCTGTTCCGTACAGGTTGCAATTTGTCCTGAGGATGAACGGGAAGACGGGGAACCAATGAGAGACTAGCTCTTGGTGTTGGGACAGGCACAGGTCACTCTATTTTCCCATCAGGAAGAAGAATTAAAAACAGGCTCAGCCTGCCCCCTGGAACCAGAACAGGACCTGAAGCCATCCTGCGCTTTTGCGGCCAGCTCCCTAAAAAAGCGAGTTGTAAAATGGAGCTTCAGGGCACTGCAATTCACAAACCTGCGGAGTTATAAATGATAACTCTCATCCACAAATATATTGAGGGAAGACAAAGAAGAGGATTTGAAATCAAGGCAGAATTGCAGGAAACAGATTTCAGGAGGTAGATTCGAATCGCCTTTAAAGCACATGAAAAGCGGCAAAACGTTGACAATGATGCCCTTGGCCAAAAAGGGCGTATGCGTTTTTTCCTGAATATATTCAGGAAAAAACGCATACGCCCTTTTTGGCCAACCAAGCAACCTGGAAAGGCAAATCAGCGCTACAAAGAAGTCTCGCTTCCCATCGGTCAAAAGGGCCATGCTGAAAAAAGTGTCAAAACCAGAAATGCAGGAAAGGCCATGGAGAAATGGGAGCCTTGCTACACTGATGGGCGGGATGTAAATTGCCAAGAGCCACTCTGGAGAAGGGTACGGTGTGTCCTGAAACATCTAAAAAACACAGCTTAGAGAGCATAGGGCACTTCCACGCATGGGGGTATAAAGTGGGAAAATTGAAAATCAGCAAGACACAGGCACCCCAAAGTTTAGGGCTGCTCTGTTGACAAGGACCTCCACTTCATTCCACCTTAAATATCCCAAGAAAGCAAAAAATGGATAAGAAGTGGTGGTCCTTATGTACAATGGAATATCACTCAGCCATGAAATCAATGTCATAAGGCTAGTAGCAGCATGATGAGTGGATCTAGGTACGACGATTCTAAGTGAAATAAGTCACACAGAAAAGGACACTTCTCATAAGGTGTCACTTATAGAGGGAATGTAAAAACCGTTACACTTGAACTGAATTAGAAAACAGAACAGAGTCACACAAGCAGAAAACACACTATGGCTGCTTAACGGGAAAGGTGAGGTGGGGTGATACATAAAACAAGAGTTTCAAATTAGCTCAGATACCGTTCCATAAACCCAATATGTAACAGACAAGACCTACTCCTTGCTCAGAGAACTGGACTCAACACGCCCGATTCACCGCACAAGAATATATCTGACTAGTAATAATCTTAAAACCTATGTATTGATATCTCTCTGTTAGTGTGTCAAGTGGGTGTAAAGCGGCATAAACACAGCTGTGAAAAGCAGCTAAACCCCATTATAAAAATAAATTACTTTTAAAAACCCATGAAACAAAGACAGGGAAAGAGAGAGAAATTCTTACACAATTCGTTCAGGGGCTGTGATGCAACCTGGATTGACCATATCTAGACCCACAGCTGGATGAGACATAAGGGTGGACACTCTTGGGGCTGAGAGGTTTGGTGAGGTTGGGTGAGCAAACGCAGACCCTTTAAAGTAATACTGCGTGCTACCCATCGCATGGGTCCCAAATCTCCAGGTTCAAGGGCATCTTCCTAAATCAAAAACCTGCATGAGAAACCCAGAAGATGGTACACCATGTGATGGGGAAAGGTTTCTAAAATGCACCTCATTTCTCATCTTCTTGTGCTCGGGTTGGCCATTCCAGCCACTTTACTAGCAATCTCCCTACTTGGAGCATCAGCACCTTTAACCTCCTGTTCCGTACAGGTTGCAATTTGTCCTGAGGATGAACGGGAAGACGGGGAACCAATGAGAGACTAGCTCTTGGTGTTGGGACAGGCACAGGTCACTCTATTTTCCCATCAGGAAGAAGAATTAACCACAGGCTCAGCCTGCCCCCCGGAACCAGAACAGGACCTGAAGCCATCCTGAGCTTTTGCGGCCAGCTCCCTAAAAAAGCGAGTTGTAAAATGGAGCTTCAGGGCACTGCAATTCACAAACCTGCGGAGTTATAAATGATAACTCTCATCCACAAATATATTGAGGGAAGGCAAAGAAGAGGATTTGAAATCAAGGCAGAATTGCAGGAAACAGATTTCAGGAGGTAGATTCGAATCGCCTTTAAAGCACATGAAAAGCGGCAAAACGTTGACAATGATGCCCTTGGCCAAAAAGGGCTTATGCGTTTTTTCCTGAATATATTCAGGAAAAAACGCATAAGCCCTTTTTGGCCAACCAAGCAACCTGGAAAGGCAAATCAGCGCTACAAAGAAGTCTCGCTTCCCATCGGTCAAAAGGGCCATGCTGAAAAAAGTGTCAAAACCAGAAATGCAGGAAAGGCCATGGAGAAATGGGAGCCTTGCTACACTGATGGGCGGGATGTAAATTGCCAAGAGCCACTCTGGAGAAGGGTACGGTGTGTCCTGAAACATCTAAAAAACACAGCTTAGAGAGCATAGGGCACTTCCACGCATGGGGGTATAAAGTGGGAAAATTGAAAATCAGCAAGACACAGGCACCCCAAAGTTTAGGGCTGCTCTGTTGACAAGGACCTCCACTTCATTCCACCTTAAATATCCCAAGAAAGCGAAAAATGGATAAAGAAGTGGTGGTCCCTATGTACAATGGAATATCACTCAGCCATGAAATCAATGTCATAAGGCTAGCAGCAGCATGATGAGTGGATTTAGGTACGACGATTCTAAGTGAAATAAGTCACACAGAAAAGGACACTTCTCATAAGGTGTCACTTATAGAGGGACTGTAAAAACCGTTACACTTGAACTGAATTACAAAACAGAACAGAGTCACACAAGCCGAAAACACACTATGGCGGCTTAACGGGAAAGGTGAGGTGGGGTGATACATAAAACAAGAGTTTCAAATTAGCTCAGATACCGTTCCATAAACCCAATATGTAACAGACAAGACCTACTCCTTGCTCAGAGAACTGGACTCAACACGCCCGATTCACCGCACAAGAATATATCTGACTAGTAATAATCTTAAAACCTATGTATTGATATCTCTCTGTTAGTGTGTCAAGTGGGTGTAAAGCGACATAAACACAGCCGTGAAAAGCAGCTAAACCCCATTATAAAAATAAATTACTTTTAAAAACCCATGAAACAAAGAGAGGGAAAGAGAGAGAAATTCTTACACAATTGGTTCAGGGGCTGTGATGCAACCTGAATTGACCATATCTAGACCCACAGCTGGATGAGACATAAGGGTGGACACTCTTGGGGCTGAGAGGTTTGGTGAGGTTGGGTGAGCAAACGCAGACCCTTTAAAGTAATACTGCGTGCTACCCATCGCATGGGTCCCAAATCTCCATGTTCAAGGGCATCTTCCTAAATCAAAAACATGCATGAGAAACCCAGAAGATGGTACACCATGTGATGGGGAAAGGTTTCTAAAATGCACCTCATTTCTCATCTCCTTGTGCTCGGGTTGGCCATTCCAGCCACTTTACTAGCAATCTCCCTACTTGGAGCATCAGCACCTTTAACCTCCTGTTCCGTACAGGTTGCAATTTGTCCTGAGGATGAACGGGAAGACGGGGAACCAATGAGAGACTAGCTCTTGGTGTTGGGACAGGCACAGGTCACTCTATTTTCCCATCAGGAAGAAGAATTAACCACAGGCTCAGCCTGCCCCCCGGAACCAGAACAGGACCTGAAGCCATCCTGCGCTTTTGCGGCCAGCTCCCAAAAAAGCGAGTTGTAAAATGGAGCTTCAGGGAACTGCAATTCACAAACCTGCAGAGTTATAAATGATAACTCTCATCCACAAATATATTGAGGGAAGGCAAAGAAGAGGATTTGAAATCAAGGCAGAATTGCAGGAAACAGATTTCAGGAGGTAGATTCGAATCGCCTTTAAAGCACATGAAAAGCGGCAAAACGTTGACAATGATGCCCTTGGCCAAAAAGGGCGTATGCGTTTTTTCCTGAATATATTCAGGAAAAAACGCATACGCCCTTTTTGGCCAACCAAGCAACCTGTAAAGGCAAATCAGCGCTACAAAGAAGTCTCGCTTCCCATCGGTCAAAAGGGCCATGCTGAAAAAAGTGTCAAAACCAGAAATGCAGGAAAGGCCATGGAGAAATGGGAGCCTTGCTACACTGGTGGGCGGGATGTAAATTGCCAAGAGCCACTCTGGAGAAGGGTACGGTGTGTCCTGAAACATCTAAAAAACACAGCTTAGAGAGCATAGGGCACTTCCACGCATGGGGGTATAAAGTGGGAAAATTGAAAATCAGCAAGACACAGGCACCCCAAAGTTTAGGGCTGCTCTGTTGACAAGGACCTCCACTTCATTCCACCTTAAATATCCCAGGAAAGCGAAAAATGGATAAAAAATTTGAGGTCCATATGTACAATGGAATATCCCTCAGCCATGAAATCAGTCATAAGGCTAGTAGCAGCATGATGAGTGGATTTAGGTACGACGATTCTAAGTGAAATAAGTCACACAGAAAAGGACACTTCTCATAAGGTGTCACTTATAGAGGGAATGTAAAAACCGTTACACTTGATCTGAATTACAAAACAGAACAGAGTCACACAAGCAGAAAACACACTATGGCTGCTTAACGGGAAAGGTGAGGTGGGGTGATACATAAAACAAGAGTTTCAAATTAGCTCAGATACCGTTCCATAAACCCAATATGTAACAGACAAGACCTACTCCTTGCTCAGAGAACTGGACTCAACACGCCCGATTCACCGCACAAGAATATATCTGACTAGTAATAATCTTAAAACCTATGTATTGATATCTCTCTGTTAGTGTGTCAAGTGGGTGTAAAGCGGCATAAACACAGCCGTGAAAAGCAGCTAAACCCCATTATAAAAATAAATTACTTTTAAAAACCCATGAAACAAAGACAGGGAAAGAGAGAGAAATTCTTACACAATTCGTTCAGGGGCTGTGATGCAACCTGGATTGACCATATCTAGACCCACAGCTGGATGAGACATAAGGGTGGACACTCTTGGGGCTGAGAGGTTTGGTGAGGTTGGGTGAGCAAACGCAGACCCTTTAAAGTAACACTGCGTGCTACCCATCGCATGGGTCCCAAATCTCCAGGTTCAAGGGCATCTTCCTAAATCAAAAACATGCATGAGAAACCCAGAAGATGGTACACCATGTGATGGGGAAAGGTTTCTAAAATGCACCTCATTTCTCATCTTCTTGTGCTCGGGTTGGCCATTCCAGCCACTTTACTAGCAATCTCCCTACTTGGAGCATCAGCACCTTTAACCTCCTGTTCCGTACAGGTTGCAATTTGTCCTGAGGATGAACGGGAAGACGGGGAACCAATGAGAGACTAGCTCTTGGTGTTGGGACAGGCACAGGTCACTCTATTTTCCCATCAGGAAGAAGAATTAACCACAGGCTCAGCCTGCCCCCCGGAACCAGAACAGGACCTGAAGCCATCCTGCGCTTTTGCGGCCAGCTCCCAAAAAAGCGAGTTGTAAAATGGAGCTTCAGGGCACTGCAATTCACAAACCTGCGGAGTTATAAATGATAACTCTCATCCACAAATATATTGAGGGAAGGCAAAGAAGAGGATTTGAAATCAAGGCAGAATTGCAGGAAACAGATTTCAGGAGGTAGATTCGAATCGCCTTTAAAGCACATGAAAAGCGGCAAAACGTTGACAATGATGCCCTTGGCCAAAAAGGGCGTATGCGTTTTTTCCTGAATATATTCAGGAAAAAACGCATACGCCCTTTTTGGCCAACCAAGCAACCTGTAAAGGCAAATCAGCGCTACAAAGAAGTATCGCTTCCCATCGGTCAAAAGGGCCATGCTGAAAAAAGTGTCAAAACCAGAAATGCAGGAAAGGCCATGGAGAAATGGGAGCCTTGCTACACTGGTGGGCGGGATGTAAATTGCCAAGAGCCACTCTGGAGAAGGGTACGGTGTGTCCTGAAACATCTAAAAAACACAGCTTAGAGAGCATAGGGCACTTCCACGCATGGGGGTATAAAGTGGGAAAATTGAAAATCAGCAAGACACAGGCACCCCAAAGTTTAGGGCTGCTCTGTTGACAAGGACCTCCACTTCATTCCACCTTAAATATCCCAGGAAAGCGAAAAATGGATAAAAAATTTGAGGTCCATATGTACAATGGAATATCCCTCAGCCATGAAATCAGTCATAAGGCTAGTAGCAGCATGATGAGTGGATTTAGGTACGACGATTCTAAGTGAAATAAGTCACACAGAAAAGGACACTTCTCATAAGGTGTCACTTATAGAGGGAATGTAAAAACCGTTACACTTGATCTGAATTACAAAACAGAACAGAGTCACACAAGCAGAAAACACACTATGGCTGCTTAACGGGAAAGGTGAGGTGGGGTGATACATAAAACAAGAGTTTCAAATTAGCTCAGATACCGTTCCATAAACCCAATATGTAACAGACAAGACCTACTCCTTGCTCAGAGAACTGGACTCAACACGCCCGATTCACCGCACAAGAATATATCTGACTACTAATAATCTTAAAACCTATGTATTGATATCTCTCTGTTAGTGTGTCAAGTGGGTGTAAAGCGGCATAAACACAGCCGTGAAAAGCAGCTAAACCCCATTATAAAAATAAATTACTTTTAAAAACCCATGAAACAAAGAGAGGGAAAGAGAGAGAAATTCTTACACAATTGTTTCAGGGGCTGTGATGCAACCTGAATTGACCATATCTAGACCCACTGCTGGATGAGACATAAGGGTGGACACTCTTGGGGCTGAGAGGTTTGGTGAGGTTGGGTGAGCAAACGCAGACCCTTTAAAGTAATACTGCGTGCTACCCATCACATGGGTCCCAAATCTCCAGGTTCAAGGGCATCTTCCTAAATCAAAAACATGAATGAGAAACCCAGAAGATGGTACACCGTGTGATGGGGAAAGGTTTCTAAAATGCACCTCATTTCTCATCTTCTTGTGCTCGGGTTGGCCATTCCAGCCACTTTACTAGCAATCTCCCTACTTGGAGCATCAGCACCTTTAACATCCTGTTCCGTACAGGTTGCAATTTGTCCTGAGGATGAACGGGAAGACGGGGAACCAATGAGTGACTAGCTCTTGGTGTTGGGACAGGCACAGGTCACTCTATTTTCCCATCAGGAAGAAGAATTAACCACAGGCTCAGCCTGCCCCTGGAACCAGAACAGGACCTGAAGCCATCCTGCGCTTTTGCGGCCAGCTCCCTAAAAAAGTGAGTTGTAAAATGGAGCTTCAGGGCACTGCAATTCACAAACCTGCGGAGTTATAAATGATAACTCTCATCCACAAATATATTGAGGGAAGACAAAGAAGAGGATTTGAAATCAAGGCAGAATTGCAGGAAACAGATTTCAGGAGGTAGATTCGAATCGCCTTTAAAGCACATGAAAAGCGGCAAAACGTTGACAATGATGCCCTTGGCCAAAAAGGGCGTATGCGTTTTTTCCTGAATATATTCAGGAAAAAACGCATACGCCCTTTTTGGCCAACCAAGCAACCTGGAAAGGCAAATCAGCGCTACAAAGAAGTCTCGCTTCCCATCGGTCAAAAGGGCCATGCTGAAAAAAGTGTCAAAACCAGAAATGCAGGAAAGGCCATGGAGAAATGGGAGCCTTGCTACACTGATGGGCGGGATGTAAATTGCCAAGAGCCACTCTGGAGAAGGGTACGGTGTGTCCTGAAACATCTAAAAAACACAGCTTAGAGAGCATAGGGCACTTCCACGCATGGGGGTATAAAGTGGGAAAATTGAAAATCAGCAAGACACAGGCACCCCAAAGTTTAGGGCTGCTCTGTTGACAAGGACCTCCACTTCATTCCACCTTAAATATCCCAAGAAAGCAAAAAATGGATAAAGAAGTGGTGGTCCTTATGTACAATGGAATATCACTCAGCCATGAAATCAATGTCATAAGGCTAGTAGCAGCATGATGAGTGGATTTAGGTACGACGATTCTAAGTGAAATAAGTCACACAGAAAAGGACACTTCTCATAAGGTGTCACTTATAGAGGGAATGTAAAAACCGTTACACTTGAACTGAATTACAAAACAGAACAGAGTCACACAAGCAGAAAACACACTATGGCTGCTTAACGGGAAAGGTGAGGTGGGGTGATACATAAAACAAGAGTTTCAAATTAGCTCAGATACCGTTCCATAAACCCAATATGTAACAGACAAGACCTACTCCTTGCTCAGAGAACTGGACTCAACACGCCCGATTCACCGCACAAGAATATATCTGACTAGTAATAATCTTAAAACCTATGTATTGATATCTCTCTGTTAGTGTGTCAAGTGGGTGTAAAGCGGCATAAACACAGCCGTGAAAAGCAGCTAAACCCCATTATAAAAATAAATTACTTTTAAAAACCCATGAAACAAAGACAGGGAAAGAGAGAGAAATTCTTACACAATTCGTTCAGGGGCTGTGATGCAACCTGAATTGACCATATCTAGACCCACAGCTGGATGAGACATAAGGGTGGACACTCTTGGGGCTGAGAGGTTTGGTGAGGTTGGGTGAGCAAACGCAGACCCTTTAAAGTAATACTGCGTGCTACCCATCGCATGGGTCCCAAATCTCCAGGTTCAAGGGCATCTTCCTAAATCAAAAACATGCATGAGAAACCCAGAAGATGGTACACCATGTGATGGGGAAAGGTTTCTAAAATGCACCTCATTTCTCATCTTCTTGTGCTCGGGTTGGCCATTCCAGCCACTTTACTAGCAATCTCCCTACTTGGAGCATCAGCACCTTTAACCTCCTGTTCCGTACAGGTTGCAATTTGTCCTGAGGATGAACGGGAAGACGGGGAACCAATGAGAGACTAGCTCTTGGTGTTGGGACAGGCACAGGTCACTCTATTTTCCCATCAGGAAGAAGAATTAACCACAGGCTCAGCCTGCCCCCCGGAACCAGAACAGGACCTGAAGCCATCCTGAGCTTTTGCGGCCAGCTCCCTAAAAAAGCGAGTTGTAAAATGGAGCTTCAGGGCACTGCAATTCACAAACCTGCGGAGTTATAAATGATAACTCTCATCCACAAATATATTGAGGGAAGGCAAAGAAGAGGATTTGAAATCAAGGCAGAATTGCAGGAAACAGATTTCAGGAGGTAGATTCGAATCGCCTTTAAAGCACATGAAAAGCGGCAAAACGTTGACAATGATGCCCTTGGCCAAAAAGGGCTTATGCGTTTTTTCCTGAATATATTCAGGAAAAAACGCATAAGCCCTTTTTGGCCAACCAAGCAACCTGGAAAGGCAAATCAGCGCTACAAAGAAGTCTCGCTTCCCATCGGTCAAAAGGGCCATGCTGAAAAAAGTGTCAAAACCAGAAATGCAGGAAAGGCCATGGAGAAATGGGAGCCTTGCTACACTGATGGGCGGGATGTAAATTGCCAAGAGCCACTCTGGAGAAGGGTACGGTGTGTCCTGAAACATCTAAAAAACACAGCTTAGAGAGCATAGGGCACTTCCACGCATGGGGGTATAAAGTGGGAAAATTGAAAATCAGCAAGACACAGGCACCCCAAAGTTTAGGGCTGCTCTGTTGACAAGGACCTCCACTTCATTCCACCTTAAATATCCCAAGAAAGCAAAAAATGGATAAAGAAGTGGTGGTCCTTATGTACAATGGAATATCACTCAGCCATGAAATCAATGTCATAAGGCTAGTAGCAGCATGATGAGTGGATTTAGGTACGACGATTCTAAGTGAAATAAGTCACACAGAAAAGGACACTGCTCATAAGGTGTCACTTATAGAGGGAATGTAAAAACCGTTACACTTGAACTGAATTACAAAACAGAACAGAGTCACACAAGCAGAAAACACACTATGGCTGCTTAACGGGAAAGGTGAGGTGGGGTGATACATAAAACAAGAGTTTCAAATTAGCTCAGATACCGTTCCATAAACCCAATATGTAACAGACAAGACCTACTCCTTGCTCAGAGAACTGGACTCAACACGCCCGATTCACCGCACAAGAATATATCTGACTAGTAATAATCTTAAAACCTATGTATTGATATCTCTCTGTTAGTGTGTCAAGTGGGTGTAAAGCGGCATAAACACAGCCGTGAAAAGCAGCTAAACCCCATTATAAAAATAAATTACTTTTAAAAACCCATCAAACAAAGACAGGGAAAGAGAGAGAAATTCTTACACAATTCGTTCAGGGGCTGTGATGCAACCTGAATTGACCATATCTAGACCCACAGCTGGATGAGACATAAGGGTGGACACTCTTGGGGCTGAGAGGTTTGGTGAGGTTGGGTGAGCAAACGCAGACCCTTTAAAGTAATACTGCGTGCTACCCATCGCATGGGTCCCAAATCTCCAGGTTCAAGGGCATCTTCCTAAATCAAAAACATGCATGAGAAACCCAGAAGATGGTACACCATGTGATGGGGAAAGGTTTCTAAAATGCACCTCATTTCTCATCTTCTTGTGCTCGGGTTGGCCATTCCAGCCACTTTACTAGCAATCTCCCTACTTGGAGCATCAGCACCTTTAACCTCCTGTTCCGTACAGGTTGCAATTTGTCCTGAGGATGAACGGGAAGACGGGGAACCAATGAGAGACTAGCTCTTGGTGTTGGGACAGGCACAGGTCACTCTATTTTCCCATCAGGAAGAAGAATTAACCACAGGCTCAGCCTGCCCCCCGGAACCAGAACAGGACCTGAAGCCATCCTGAGCTTTTGCGGCCAGCTCCCTAAAAAAGCGAGTTGTAAAATGGAGCTTCAGGGCACTGCAATTCACAAACCTGCGGAGTTATAAATGATAACTCTCATCCACAAATATATTGAGGGAAGGCAAAGAAGAGGATTTGAAATCAAGGCAGAATTGCAGGAAACAGATTTCAGGAGGTAGATTCGAATCGCCTTTAAAGCACATGAAAAGCGGCAAAACGTTGACAATGATGCCCTTGGCCAAAAAGGGCTTATGCGTTTTTTCCTGAATATATTCAGGAAAAAACGCATAAGCCCTTTTTGGCCAACCAAGCAACCTGGAAAGGCAAATCAGCGCTACAAAGAAGTCTCGCTTCCCATCGGTCAAAAGGGCCATGCTGAAAAAAGTGTCAAAACCAGAAATGCAGGAAAGGCCATGGAGAAATGGGAGCCTTGCTACACTGATGGGCGGGATGTAAATTGCCAAGAGCCACTCTGGAGAAGGGTACGGTGTGTCCTGAAACATCTAAAAAACACAGCTTAGAGAGCATAGGGCACTTCCACGCATGGGGGTATAAAGTGGGAAAATTGAAAATCAGCAAGACACAGGCACCCCAAAGTTTAGGGCTGCTCTGTTGACAAGGACCTCCACTTCATTCCACCTTAAATATCCCAAGAAAGCGAAAAATGGATAAAGAAGTGGTGGTCCTTATGTACAATGGAATATCACTCAGCCATGAAATCAATGTCATAAGGCTAGCAGCAGCATGATGAGTGGATTTAGGTACGACGATTCTAAGTGAAATAAGTCACACAGAAAAGGACACTTCTCATAAGGTGTCACTTATAGAGGGACTGTAAAAACCGTTACACTTGAACTGAATTACAAAACAGAACAGAGTCACACAAGCAGAAAACACACTATGGCTGCTTAAGGGGAAAGGTGAGGTGGGGTGATACATAAAACAAGAGTTTCAAATTAGCTCAGATACCGTTCCATAAACCCAATATGTAACAGACAAGACCTACTCCTTGCTCAGAGAACTGGACTCAACACGCCCGATTCACCGCACAAGTATATATCTGACTAGTAATAATCTTAAAACCTATGTATTGATATCTCTCTGTTAGTGTGTCAAGTGGGTGTAAAGCGACATAAACACAGCCGTGAAAAGCAGCTAAACCCCATTATAAAAATAAATTACTTTTAAAAACCCATGAAACAAAGACAGGGAAAGAGAGAGAAATTCTTACACAATTCGTTGAGGGGCTGTGATGCAACCTGAATTGACCATATCTAGACCCACAGCTGGATGAGACATAAGGGTGGACACTCTTGGGGCTGAGAGGTTTGGTGAGGTTGGGTGAGCAAACACAGACCCTTTAAAGTAATACTGCGTGCTACCCATCGCATGGGTCCCAAATCTCCAGGTTCAAGGGCATCTTCCTAAATCAAAAACATGCATGAGAAACCCAGAAGATGGTACACCATGTGATGGGGAAAGGTTTCTAAAATGCACCTCATTTCTCATCTCCTTGTGCTCGGGTTGGCCATTCCAGCCACTTTACTAGCAATCTCCCTACTTGGAGCATCAGCACCTTTAACCTCCTGTTCCGTACAGGTTGCAATTTGTCCTGAGGATGAACGGGAAGACGGGGAACCAATGAGAGACTAGCTCTTGGTGTTGGGACAGGCACAGGTCACTCTATTTTCCCATCAGGAAGAAGAATTAACCACAGGCTCAGCCTGCCCCCCGGAACCAGAACAGGACCTGAAGCCATCCTGCGCTTTTGCGGCCAGCTCCCAAAAAAGCGAGTTGTAAAATGGAGCTTCAGGGCACTGCAATTCACAAACCTGCGGAGTTATAAATGATAACTCTCATCCACAAATATATTGAGGGAAGGCAAAGAAGAGGATTTGAAATCAAGGCAGAATTGCAGGAAACAGATTTCAGGAGGTAGATTCGAATCGCCTTTAAAGCACATGAAAAGCGGCAAAACGTTGACAATGATGCCCTTGGCCAAAAAGGGCGTATGCGTTTTTTCCTGAATATATTCAGGAAAAAACGCATACGCCCTTTTTGGCCAACCAAGCAACCTGTAAAGGCAAATCAGCGCTACAAAGAAGTCTCGCTTCCCATCGGTCAAAAGGGCCATGCTGAAAAAAGTGTCAAAACCAGAAATGCAGGAAAGGCCATGGAGAAATGGGAGCCTTGCTACACTGGTGGGCGGGATGTAAATTGCCAAGAGCCACTCTGGAGAAGGGTACGGTGTGTCCTGAAACATCTAAAAAACACAGCTTAGAGAGCATAGGGCACTTCCACGCATGGGGGTATAAAGTGGGAAAATTGAAAATCAGCAAGACACAGGCACCCCAAAGTTTAGGGCTGCTCTGTTGACAAGGACCTCCACTTCATTCCACCTTAAATATCCCAGGAAAGCGAAAAATGGATAAAAAATTTGAGGTCCATATGTACAATGGAATATCCCTCAGCCATGAAATCAGTCATAAGGCTAGTAGCAGCATGATGAGTGGATTTAGGTACGACGATTCTAAGTGAAATAAGTCACACAGAAAAGGACACTTCTCATAAGGTGTCACTTATAGAGGGAATGTAAAAACCGTTACACTTGATCTGAATTACAAAACAGAACAGAGTCACACAAGCAGAAAACACACTATGGCTGCTTAACGGGAAAGGTGAGGTGGGGTGATACATAAAACAAGAGTTTCAAATTAGCTCAGATACCGTTCCATAAACCCAATATGTAACAGACAAGACCTACTCCTTGCTCAGAGAACTGGACTCAACACGCCCGATTCACCGCACAAGAATATATCTGACTACTAATAATCTTAAAACCTATGTATTGATATCTCTCTGTTAGTGTGTCAAGTGGGTGTAAAGCGGCATAAACACAGCCGTGAAAAGCAGCTAAACCCCATTATAAAAATAAATTACTTTTAAAAACCCATGAAACAAAGAGAGGGAAAGAGAGAGAAATTCTTACACAATTGGTTCAGGGGCTGTGATGCAACCTGAATTGACCATATCTAGACCCACTGCTGGATGAGACATAAGGGTGGACACTCTTGGGGCTGAGAGGTTTGGTGAGGTTGGGTGAGCAAACGCAGACCCTTTAAAGTAATACTGCGTGCTACCCATCACATGGGTCCCAAATCTCCAGGTTCAAGGGCATCTTCCTAAATCAAAAACATGAATGAGAAACCCAGAAGATGGTACACCGTGTGATGGGGAAAGGTTTCTAAAATGCACCTCATTTCTCATCTTCTTGTGCTCGGGTTGGCCATTCCAGCCACTTTACTAGCAATCTCCCTACTTGGAGCATCAGCACCTTTAACATCCTGTTCCGTACAGGTTGCAATTTGTCCTGAGGATGAACGGGAAGACGGGGAACCAATGAGTGACTAGCTCTTGGTGTTGGGACAGGCACAGGTCACTCTATTTTCCCATCAGGAAGAAGAATTAACCACAGGCTCAGCCTGCCCCCTGGAACCAGAACAGGACCTGAAGCCATCCTGCGCTTTTGCGGCCAGCTCCCTAAAAAAGTGAGTTGTAAAATGGAGCTTCAGGGCACTGCAATTCACAAACCTGCGGAGTTATAAATGATAACTCTCATCCACAAATATATTGAGGGAAGACAAAGAAGAGGATTTGAAATCAAGGCAGAATTGCAGGAAACAGATTTCAGGAGGTAGATTCGAATCGCCTTTAAAGCACATGAAAAGCGGCAAAACGTTGACAATGATGCCCTTGGCCAAAAAGGGCGTATGCGTTTTTTCCTGAATATATTCAGGAAAAAACGCATACGCCCTTTTCGGCCAACCAAGCAACCTGGAAAGGCAAATCAGCGCTACAAAGAAGTCTCGCTTCCCATCGGTCAAAAGGGCCATGCTGAAAAAAGTGTCAAAACCAGAAATGCAGGAAAGGCCATGGAGAAATGGGAGCCTTGCTACACTGATGGGCGGGATGTAAATTGCCAAGAGCCACTCTGGAGAAGGGTACGGTGTGTCCTGAAACATCTAAAAAACACAGCTTAGAGAGCATAGGGCACTTCCACGCATGGGGGTATAAAGTGGGAAAATTGAAAATCAGCAAGACACAGGCACCCCAAAGTTTAGGGCTGCTCTGTTGACAAGGACCTCCACTTCATTCCACCTTAAATATCCCAAGAAAGCAAAAAATGGATAAAGAAGTGGTGGTCCTTATGTACAATGGAATATCACTCAGCCATGAAATCAATGTCATAAGGCTAGTAGCAGCATGATGAGTGGATTTAGGTACGACGATTCTAAGTGAAATAAGTCACACAGAAAAGGACACTTCTCATAAGGTGTCACTTATAGAGGGAATGTAAAAACCGTTACACTTGAACTGAATTACAAAACAGAACAGAGTCACACAAGCAGAAAACACACTATGGCTGCTTAACGGGAAAGGTGAGGTGGGGTGATACATAAAACAAGAGTTTCAAATTAGCTCAGATACCGTTCCATAAACCCAATATGTAACAGACAAGACCTACTCCTTGCTCAGAGAACTGGACTCAACACGCCCGATTCACCGCACAAGAATATATCTGACTAGTAATAATCTTAAAACCTATGTATTGATATCTCTCTGTTAGTGTGTCAAGTGGGTGTAAAGCGGCATAAACACAGCCGTGAAAAGCAGCTAAACCCCATTATAAAAATAAATTACTTTTAAAAACCCATGAAACAAAGACAGGGAAAGAGAGAGAAATTCTTACACAATTCGTTCAGGGGCTGTGATGCAACCTGAATTGACCATATCTAGACCCACAGCTGGATGAGACATAAGGGTGGACACTCTTGGGGCTGAGAGGTTTGGTGAGGTTGGGTGAGCAAACGCAGACCCTTTAAAGTAATACTGCGTGCTACCCATCGCATGGGTCCCAAATCTCCAGGTTCAAGGGCATCTTCCTAAATCAAAAACATGCATGAGAAACCCAGAAGATGGTACACCATGTGATGGGGAAAGGTTTCTAAAATGCACCTCATTTCTCATCTTCTTGTGCTCGGGTTGGCCATTCCAGCCACTTTACTAGCAATCTCCCTACTTGGAGCATCAGCACCTTTAACCTCCTGTTCCGTACAGGTTGCAATTTGTCCTGAGGATGAACGGGAAGACGGGGAACCAATGAGAGACTAGCTCTTGGTGTTGGGACAGGCACAGGTCACTCTATTTTCCCATCAGGAAGAAGAATTAACCACAGGCTCAGCCTGCCCCCCGGAACCAGAACAGGACCTGAAGCCATCCTGAGCTTTTGCGGCCAGCTCCCTAAAAAAGCGAGTTGTAAAATGGAGCTTCAGGGCACTGCAATTCACAAACCTGCGGAGTTATAAATGATAACTCTCATCCACAAATATATTGAGGGAAGGCAAAGAAGAGGATTTGAAATCAAGGCAGAATTGCAGGAAACAGATTTCAGGAGGTAGATTCGAATCGCCTTTAAAGCACATGAAAAGCGGCAAAACGTTGACAATGATGCCCTTGGCCAAAAAGGGCTTATGCGTTTTTTCCTGAATATATTCAGGAAAAAACGCATAAGCCCTTTTTGGCCAACCAAGCAACCTGGAAAGGCAAATCAGCGCTACAAAGAAGTCTCGCTTCCCATCGGTCAAAAGGGCCATGCTGAAAAAAGTGTCAAAACCAGAAATGCAGGAAAGGCCATGGAGAAATGGGAGCCTTGCTACACTGATGGGCGGGATGTAAATTGCCAAGAGCCACTCTGGAGAAGGGTACGGTGTGTCCTGAAACATCTAAAAAACACAGCTTAGAGAGCATAGGGCACTTCCACGCATGGGGGTATAAAGTGGGAAAATTGAAAATCAGCAAGACACAGGCACCCCAAAGTTTAGGGCTGCTCTGTTGACAAGGACCTCCACTTCATTCCACCTTAAATATCCCAAGAAAGCGAAAAATGGATAAAGAAGTGGTGGTCCTTATGTACAATGGAATATCACTCAGCCATGAAATCAATGTCATAAGGCTAGCAGCAGCATGATGAGTGGATTTAGGTACGACGATTCTAAGTGAAATAAGTCACACAGAAAAGGACACTTCTCATAAGGTGTCACTTATAGAGGGACTGTAAAAACCGTTACACTTGAACTGAATTACAAAACAGAACAGAGTCACACAAGCAGAAAACACACTATGGCTGCTTAAGGGGAAAGGTGAGGTGGGGTGATACATAAAACAAGAGTTTCAAATTAGCTCAGATACCGTTCCATAAACCCAATATGTAACAGACAAGACCTACTCCTTGCTCAGAGAACTGGACTCAACACGCCCGATTCACCGCACAAGTATATATCTGACTAGTAATAATCTTAAAACCTATGTATTGATATCTCTCTGTTAGTGTGTCAAGTGGGTGTAAAGCGACATAAACACAGCCGTGAAAAGCAGCTAAACCCCATTATAAAAATAAATTACTTTTAAAAACCCATGAAACAAAGACAGGGAAAGAGAGAGAAATTCTTACACAATTCGTTGAGGGGCTGTGATGCAACCTGAATTGACCATATCTAGACCCACAGCTGGATGAGACATAAGGGTGGACACTCTTGGGGCTGAGAGGTTTGGTGAGGTTGGGTGAGCAAACGCAGACCCTTTAAAGTAATACTGCGTGCTACCCATCGCATGGGTCCCAAATCTCCAGGTTCAAGGGCATCTTCCTAAATCAAAAACATGCATGAGAAACCCAGAAGATGGTACACCATGTGATGGGGAAAGGTTTCTAAAATGCACCTCATTTCTCATCTCCTTGTGCTCGGGTTGGCCATTCCAGCCACTTTACTAGCAATCTCCCTACTTGGAGCATCAGCACCTTTAACCTCCTGTTCCGTACAGGTTGCAATTTGTCCTGAGGATGAACGGGAAGACGGGGAACCAATGAGAGACTAGCTCTTGGTGTTGGGACAGGCACAGTTCACTCTATTTTCCCATCAGGAAGAAGAATTAACCACAGGCTCAGCCTGCCCCCCGGAACCAGAACAGGACCTGAAGCCATCCTGCGCTTTTGCGGCCAGCTCCCAAAAAAGCGAGTTGTAAAATGGAGCTTCAGGGCACTGCAATTCACAAACCTGCGGAGTTATAAATGATAACTCTCATCCACAAATATATTGAGGGAAGGCAAAGAAGAGGATTTGAAATCAAGGCAGAATTGCAGGAAACAGATTTCAGGAGGTAGATTCGAATCGCCTTTAAAGCACATGAAAAGCGGCAAAACGTTGACAATGATGCCCTTGGCCAAAAAGGGCGTATGCGTTTTTTCCTGAATATATTCAGGAAAAAACGCATACGCCCTTTTTGGCCAACCAAGCAACCTGTAAAGGCAAATCAGCGCTACAAAGAAGTCTCGCTTCCCATCGGTCAAAAGGGCCATGCTGAAAAAAGTGTCAAAACCAGAAATGCAGGAAAGGCCATGGAGAAATGGGAGCCTTGCTACACTGGTGGGCGGGATGTAAATTGCCAAGAGCCACTCTGGAGAAGGGTACGGTGTGTCCTGAAACATCTAAAAAACACAGCTTAGAGAGCATAGGGCACTTCCACGCATGGGGGTATAAAGTGGGAAAATTGAAAATCAGCAAGACACAGGCACCCCAAAGTTTAGGGCTGCTCTGTTGACAAGGACCTCCACTTCATTCCACCTTAAATATCCCAGGAAAGCGAAAAATGGATAAAAAATTTGAGGTCCATATGTACAATGGAATATCCCTCAGCCATGAAATCAGTCATAAGGCTAGTAGCAGCATGATGAGTGGATTTAGGTACGACGATTCTAAGTGAAATAAGTCACACAGAAAAGGACACTTCTCATAAGGTGTCACTTATAGAGGGAATGTAAAAACCGTTACACTTGATCTGAATTACAAAACAGAACAGAGTCACACAAGCAGAAAACACACTATGGCTGCTTAACGGGAAAGGTGAGGTGGGGTGATACATAAAACAAGAGTTTCAAATTAGCTCAGATACCGTTCCATAAACCCAATATGTAACAGACAAGACCTACTCCTTGCTCAGAGAACTGGACTCAACACGCCCGATTCACCGCACAAGAATATATCTGACTACTAATAATCTTAAAACCTATGTATTGATATCTCTCTGTTAGTGTGTCAAGTGGGTGTAAAGCGGCATAAACACAGCCGTGAAAAGCAGCTAAACCCCATTATAAAAATAAATTACTTTTAAAAACCCATGAAACAAAGAGAGGGAAAGAGAGAGAAATTCTTCCACAATTGTTTCAGGGGCTGTGATGCAACCTGAATTGACCATATCTAGACCCACTGCTGGATGAGACATAAGGGTGGACACTCTTGGGGCTGAGAGGTTTGGTGAGGTTGGGTGAGCAAACGCAGACCCTTTAAAGTAATACTGCGTGCTACCCATCACATGGGTCCCAAATCTCCAGGTTCAAGGGCATCTTCCTAAATCAAAAACATGAATAAGAAACCCAGAAGATGGTACACCGTGTGATGGGGAAAGGTTTCTAAAATGCACCTCATTTCTCATCTTCTTGTGCTCGGGTTGGCCATTCCAGCCACTTTACTAGCAATCTCCCTACTTGGAGCATCAGCACCTTTAACATCCTGTTCCGTACAGGTTGCAATTTGTCCTGAGGATGAACGGGAAGACGGGGAACCAATGAGTGACTAGCTCTTGGTGTTGGGACAGGCACAGGTCACTCTATTTTCCCATCAGGAAGAAGAATTAACCACAGGCTCAGCCTGCCCCCTGGAACCAGAACAGGACCTGAAGCCATCCTGCGCTTTTGCGGCCAGCTCCCTAAAAAAGTGAGTTGTAAAATGGAGCTTCAGGGCACTGCAATTCACAAACCTGCGGAGTTATAAATGATAACTCTCATCCACAAATATATTGAGGGAAGACAAAGAAGAGGATTTGAAATCAAGGCAGAATTGCAGGAAACAGATTTCAGGAGGTAGATTCGAATCGCCTTTAAAGCACATGAAAAGCGGCAAAACGTTGACAATGATGCCCTTGGCCAAAAAGGGCGTATGCGTTTTTTCCTGAATATATTCAGGAAAAAACGCATACGCCCTTTTTGGCCAACCAAGCAACCTGGAAAGGCAAATCAGCGCTACAAAGAAGTCTCGCTTCCCATCGGTCAAAAGGGCCATGCTGAAAAAAGTGTCAAAACCAGAAATGCAGGAAAGGCCATGGAGAAATGGGAGCCTTGCTACACTGATGGGCGGGATGTAAATTGCCAAGAGCCACTCTGGAGAAGGGTACGGTGTGTCCTGAAACATCTAAAAAACACAGCTTAGAGAGCATAGGGCACTTCCACGCATGGGGGTATAAAGTGGGAAAATTGAAAATCAGCAAGACACAGGCACCCCAAAGTTTAGGGCTGCTCTGTTGACAAGGACCTCCACTTCATTCCACCTTAAATATCCCAAGAAAGCAAAAAATGGATAAAGAAGTGGTGGTCCTTATGTACAATGGAATATCACTCAGCCATGAAATCAATGTCATAAGGCTAGTAGCAGCATGATGAGTGGATTTAGGTACGACGATTCTAAGTGAAATAAGTCACACAGAAAAGGACACTTCTCATAAGGTGTCACTTATAGAGGGAATGTAAAAACCGTTACACTTGAACTGAATTACAAAACAGAACAGAGTCACACAAGCAGAAAACACACTATGGCTGCTTAACGGGAAAGGTGAGGTGGGGTGATACATAAAACAAGAGTTTCAAATTAGCTCAGATACCGTTCCATAAACCCAATATGTAACAGACAAGACCTACTCCTTGCTCAGAGAACTGGACTCAACACGCCCGATTCACCGCACAAGAATATATCTGACTAGTAATAATCTTAAAACCTATGTATTGATATCTCTCTGTTAGTGTGTCAAGTGGGTGTAAAGCGGCATAAACACAGCCGTGAAAAGCAGCTAAACCCCATTATAAAAATAAATTACTTTTAAAAACCCATGAAACAAAGACAGGGAAAGAGAGAGAAATTCTTACACAATTCGTTCAGGGGCTGTGATGCAACCTGAATTGACCATATCTAGAGCCACAGCTGGATGAGACATAAGGGTGGACACTCTTGGGGCTGAGAGGTTTGGTGAGGTTGGGTGAGCAAACGCAGACCCTTTAAAGTAATACTGCGTGCTACCCATCGCATGGGTCCCAAATCTCCAGGTTCAAGGGCATCTTCCTAAATCAAAAACATGCATGAGAAACCCAGAAGATGGTACACCATGTGATGGGGAAAGGTTTCTAAAATGCACCTCATTTCTCATCTTCTTGTGCTCGGGTTGGCCATTCCAGCCACTTTACTAGCAATCTCCCTACTTGGAGCATCAGCACCTTTAACCTCCTGTTCCGTACAGGTTGCAATTTGTCCTGAGGATGAACGGGAAGACGGGGAACCAATGAGAGACTAGCTCTTGGTGTTGGGACAGGCACAGGTCACTCTATTTTCCCATCAGGAAGAAGAATTAACCACAGGCTCAGCCTGCCCCCCGGAACCAGAACAGGACCTGAAGCCATCCTGAGCTTTTGCGGCCAGCTCCCTAAAAAAGCGAGTTGTAAAATGGAGCTTCAGGGCACTGCAATTCACAAACCTGCGGAGTTATAAATGATAACTCTCATCCACAAATATATTGAGGGAAGGCAAAGAAGAGGATTTGAAATCAAGGCAGAATTGCAGGAAACAGATTTCAGGAGGTAGATTCGAATCGCCTTTAAAGCACATGGAAAGCGGCAAAACGTTGACAATGATGCCCTTGGCCAAAAAGGGCTTATGCGTTTTTTCCTGAATATATTCAGGAAAAAACGCATAAGCCCTTTTTGGCCAACCAAGCAACCTGGAAAGGCAAATCAGCGCTACAAAGAAGTCTCGCTTCCCATCGGTCAAAAGGGCCATGCTGAAAAAAGTGTCAAAACCAGAAATGCAGGAAAGGCCATGGAGAAATGGGAGCCTTGCTACACTGATGGGCGGGATGTAAATTGCCAAGAGCCACTCTGGAGAAGGGTACGGTGTGTCCTGAAACATCTAAAAAACACAGCTTAGAGAGCATAGGGCACTTCCACGCATGGGGGTATAAAGTGGGAAAATTGAAAATCAGCAAGACACAGGCACCCCAAAGTTTAGGGCTGCTCTGTTGACAAGGACCTCCACTTCATTCCACCTTAAATATCCCAAGAAAGCGAAAAATGGATAAAGAAGTGGTGGTCCTTATGTACAATGGAATATCACTCAGCCATGAAATCAATGTCATAAGGCTAGCAGCAGCATGATGAGTGGATTTAGGTACGACGATTCTAAGTGAAATAAGTCACACAGAAAAGGACACTTCTCATAAGGTGTCACTTATAGAGGGACTGTAAAAACCGTTACACTTGAACTGAATTAAAAAACAGAACAGAGTCACACAAGCAGAAAACACACTATGGCTGCTTAAGGGGAAAGGTGAGGTGGGGTGATACATAAAACAAGAGTTTCAAATTAGCTCAGATACCGTTCCATAAACCCAATATGTAACAGACAAGACCTACTCCTTGCTCAGAGAACTGGACTCAACACGCCCGATTCACCGCACAAGTATATATCTGACTAGTAATAATCTTAAAACCGATGTATTGATATCTCTCTGTTAGTGTGTCAAGTGGGTGTAAAGCGACATAAACACAGCCGTGAAAAGCAGCTAAACCCCATTATAAAAATAAATTACTTTTAAAAACCCATGAAACAAAGACAGGGAAAGAGAGAGAAATTCTTACACAATTCGTTGAGGGGCTGTGATGCAACCTGAATTGACCATATCTAGACCCACAGCTGGATGAGACATAAGGGTGGACACTCTTGGGGCTGAGAGGTTTGGTGAGGTTGGGTGAGCAAACGCAGACCCTTTAAAGTAATACTGCGTGCTACCCATCGCATGGGTCCCAAATCTCCAGGTTCAAGGGCATCTTCCTAAATCAAAAACATGCATGAGAAACCCAGAAGATGGTACACCATGTGATGGGGAAAGGTTTCTAAAATGCACCTCATTTCTCATCTTCTTGTGCTCGGGTTGGCCATTCCAGCCACTTTACTAGCAATCTCCCTACTTGGAGCATCAGCACCTTTAACCTCCTGTTCCGTACAGGTTGCAATTTGTCCTGAGGATGAACGGGAAGACGGGGAACCAATGAGAGACTAGCTCTTGGTGTTGGGACAGGCACAGGTCACTCTATTTTCCCATCAGGAAGAAGAATTAACCACAGGCTCAGCCTGCCCCCCGGAACCAGAACAGGACCTGAAGCCATCCTGCGCTTTTGCGGCCAGCTCCCTAAAAAAGCGAGTTGTAAAATGGAGCTTCAGGGCACTGCAATTCACAAACCTGCGGAGTTATAAATGATAACTCTCATCCACAAATATATTGAGGGAAGGCAAAGAAGAGGATTTGAAATCAAGGCAGAATTGCAGGAAACAGATTTCAGGAGGTAGATTCGAATCGCCTTTAAAGCACATGAAAAGCGGCAAAACGTTGACAATGATGCCCTTGGCCAAAAAGGGCGTATGCGTTTTTTCCTGAATATATTCAGGAAAAAACGCATACGCCCTTTTTGGCCAACCAAGCAACCTGGAAAGGCAAATCAGCGCTACAAAGAAGTCTCGCTTCCCATCGGTCAAAAGGGCCATGCTGAAAAAAGTGTCAAAACCAGAAATGCAGGAAAGGCCATGGAGAAATGGGAGCCTTGCTACACTGGTGGGCGGGATGTAAATTGCCAAGAGCCACTCTGGAGAAGGGTACGGTGTGTCCTGAAACATCTAAAAAACACAGCTTAGAGAGCATAGGGCACTTCCACGCATGGGGGTATAAAGTGGGAAAATTGAAAATCAGCAAGACACAAGCACCCCAAAGTTTGGGCTGCTCTGTTGACAAGGACCTCCACTTCATTCCACCTTAAATATCCCAGGAAAGCGAAAAATGGATAAAAAATTTGAGGTCCATATGTACAATGGAATATCCCTCAGCCATGAAATCAGTCATAAGGCTAGTAGCAGCATGATGAGTGGATTTAGGTACGACGATTCTAAGTGAAATAAGTCACACAGAAAAGGACACTTCTCATAAGGTGTCACTTATAGAGGGAATGTAAAAACCGTTACACTTGATCTGAATTACAAAACAGAACAGAGTCACACAAGCAGAAAACACACTATGGCTGCTTAACGGGAAAGGTGAGGTGGGGTGATACATAAAACAAGAGTTTCAAATTAGCTCAGATACCGTTCCATAAACCCAATATGTAACAGACAAGACCTACTCCTTGCTCAGAGAACTGGACTCAACACGCCCGATTCACCGCACAAGAATATATCTGACTACTAATAATCTTAAAACCTATGTATTGATATCTCTCTGTTAGTGTGTCAAGTGGGTGTAAAGCGGCATAAACACAGCCGTGAAAAGCAGCTAAACCCCATTATAAAAATAAATTACTTTTAAAAACCCATGAAACAAAGAGAGGGAAAGAGAGAGAAATTCTTACACAATTGGTTCAGGGGCTGTGATGCAACCTGAATTGACCATATCTAGACCCACTGCTGGATGAGACATAAGGGTGGACACTCTTGGGGCTGAGAGGTTTGGTGAGGTTGGGTGAGCAAACGCAGACCCTTTAAAGTAATACTGCGTGCTACCCATCGCATGGGTCCCAAATCTCCAGGTTCAAGGGCATCTTCCTAAATCAAAAACATGAATGAGAAACCCAGAAGATGGTACACCGTGTGATGGGGAAAGGTTTCTAAAATGCACCTCATTTCTCATCTTCTTGTGCTCGGGTTGGCCATTCCAGCCACTTTACTAGCAATCTCCCTACTTGGAGCATCAGCACCTTTAACATCCTGTTCCGTACAGGTTGCAATTTGTCCTGAGGATGAACGGGAAGACGGGGAACCAATGAGAGACTAGCTCTTGGTGTTGGGACAGGCACAGGTCACTCTATTTTCCCATCAGGAAGAAGAATTAACCACAGGCTCAGCTTGCCCCCTGGAACCAGAACAGGACCTGAAGCCATCCTGCGCTTTTGCGGCCAGCTCCCTAAAAAAGCGAGTTGTAAAATGGAGCTTCAGGGCACTGCAATTCACAAACCTGCGGAGTTATAAATGATAACTCTCATCCACAAATATATTGAGGGAAGACAAAGAAGAGGATTTGAAATCAAGGCAGAATTGCAGGAAACAGATTTCAGGAGGTAGATTCGAATCGCCTTTAAAGCACATGAAAAGCGGCAAAACGTTGACAATGATGCCCTTGGCCAAAAAGGGCGTATGAGTTTTTTCCTGAATATATTCAGGAAAAAACGCATACGCCCTTTTTGGCCAACCAAGCAACCTGGAAAGGCAAATCAGCGCTACAAAGAAGTCTCGCTTCCCATCGGTCAAAAGGGCCATGCTGAAAAAAGTGTCAAAACCAGAAATGCAGGAAAGGCCATGGAGAAATGGGAGCCTTGCTACACTGATGGGCGGGATGTAAATTGCCAAGAGCCACTCTGGAGAAGGGTACGGTGTGTCCTGAAACATCTAAAAAACACAGCTTAGAGAGCATAGGGCACTTCCACGCATGGGGGTATAAAGTGGGAAAATTGAAAATCAGCAAGACACAGGCACCCCAAAGTTTAGGGCTGCTCTGTTGACAAGGACCTCCACTTCATTCCACCTTAAATATCCCAAGAAAGCAAAAAATGGATAAGAAGTGGTGGTCCTTATGTACAATGGAATATCACTCAGCCATGAAATCAATGTCATAAGGCTAGTAGCAGCATGATGAGTGGATTTAGGTACGACGATTCTAAGTGAAATAAGTCACACAGAAAAGGACACTTCTCATAAGGTGTCACTTATAGAGGGAATGTAAAAACCGTTACACTTGAACTGAATTACAAAACAGAACAGAGTCACACAAGCAGAAAACACACTATGGCTGCTTAACGGGAAAGGTGAGGTGGGGTGATACATAAAACAAGAGTTTCAAATTAGCTCAGATACCGTTCCATAAACCCAATATGTAACAGACAAGACCTACTCCTTGCTCAGAGAACTGGACTCAACACGCCCGATTCACCGCACAAGAATATATCTGACTAGTAATAATCTTAAAACCTATGTATTGATATCTCTCTGTTAGTGTGTCAAGTGGGTGTAAAGCGGCATAAACACAGCCGTGAAAAGCAGCTAAACCCCATTATAAAAATAAATTACTTTTAAAAACCCATGAAACAAAGACAGGGAAAGAGAGAGAAATTCTTACACAATTCGTTCAGGGGCTGTGATGCAACCTGGATTGACCATATCTAGACCCACAGCTGGATGAGACATAAGGGTGGACACTCTTGGGGCTGAGAGGTTTGGTGAGGTTGGGTGAGCAAACGCAGACCCTTTAAAGTAATACTGCGTGCTACCCATCGCATGGGTCCCAAATCTCCAGGTTCAAGGGCATCTTCCTAAATCAAAAACATGCATGAGAAACCCAGAAGATGGTACACCATGTGATGGGGAAAGGTTTCTAAAATGCACCTCATTTCTCATCTTCTTGTGCTCGGGTTGGCCATTCCAGCCACTTTACTAGCAATCTCCCTACTTGGAGCATCAGCACCTTTAACCTCCTGTTCCGTACAGGTTGCAATTTGTCCTGAGGATGAACGGGAAGACGGGGAACCAATGAGAGACTAGCTCTTGGTGTTGGGACAGGCACAGGTCACTCTATTTTCCCATCAGGAAGAAGAATTAACCACAGGCTCAGCCTGCCCCCCGGAACCAGAACAGGACCTGAAGCCATCCTGAGCTTTTGCGGCCAGCTCCCTAAAAAAGCGAGTTGTAAAATGGAGCTTCAGGGCACTGCAATTCACAAACCTGCGGAGTTATAAATGATAACTCTCATCCACAAATATATTGAGGGAAGGCAAAGAAGAGGATTTGAAATCAAGGCAGAATTGCAGGAAACAGATTTCAGGAGGTAGATTCGAATTGCCTTTAAAGCACATGAAAAGCGGCAAAACGTTGACAATGATGCCCTTGGCCAAAAAGGGCTTATGCGTTTTTTCCTGAATATATTCAGGAAAAAACGCATAAGCCCTTTTTGGCCAACCAAGCAACCTGGAAAGGCAAATCAGCGCTACAAAGAAGTCTCGCTTCCCATCGGTCAAAAGGGCCATGCTGAAAAAAGTGTCAAAACCAGAAATGCAGGAAAGGCCATGGAGAAATGGGAGCCTTGCTACACTGATGGGCGGGATGTAAATTGCCAAGAGCCACTCTGGAGAAGGGTACGGTGTGTCCTGAAACATCTAAAAAACACAGCTTAGAGAGCATAGGGCACTTCCACGCATGGGGGTATAAAGTGGGAAAATTGAAAATCAGCAAGACACAGGCACCCCAAAGTTTAGGGCTGCTCTGTTGACAAGGACCTCCACTTCATTCCACCTTAAATATCCCAAGAAAGCGAAAAATGGATAAAGAAGTGGTGGTCCTTATGTACAATGGAATATCACTCAGCCATGAAATCAATGTCATAAGGCTAGCAGCAGCATGATGAGTGGATTTAGGTACGACGATTCTAAGTGAAATAAGTCACACAGAAAAGGACACTTCTCATAAGGTGTCACTTATAGAGGGACTGTAAAAACCGCTACACTTGAACTGAATTACAAAACAGAACAGAGTCACACAAGCAGAAAACACACTATGGCTGCTTAAGGGGAAAGGTGAGGTGGGGTGATACATAAAACAAGAGTTTCAAATTAGCTCAGATACCGTTCCATAAACCCAATATGTAACAGACAAGACCTACTCCTTGCTCAGAGAACTGGACTCAACACGCCCGATTCACCGCACAAGTATATATCTGACTAGTAATAATCTTAAAACCTATGTATTGATATCTCTCTGTTAGTGTGTCAAGTGGGTGTAAAGCGACATAAACACAGCCGTGAAAAGCAGCTAAACCCCATTATAAAAATAAATTACTTTTAAAAACCCATGAAACAAAGACAGGGAAAGAGAGAGAAATTCTTACACAATTCGTTGAGGGGCTGTGATGCAACCTGAATTGACCATATCTAGACCCACAGCTGGATGAGACATAAGGGTGGACACTCTTGGGGCTGAGAGGTTTGGTGAGGTTGGGTGAGCAAACGCAGACCCTTTAAAGTAATACTGCGTGCTACCCATCGCATGGGTCCCAAATCTCCAGGTTCAAGGGCATCTTCCTAAATCAAAAACATGCATGAGAAACCCAGAAGATGGTACACCATGTGATGGGGAAAGGTTTCTAAAATGCACCTCATTTCTCATCTTCTTGTGCTCGGGTTGGCCATTCCAGCCACTTTACTAGCAATCTCCCTACTTGGAGCATCAGCACCTTTAACCTCCTGTTCCGTACAGGTTGCAATTTGTCCTGAGGATGAACGGGAAGACGGGGAACCAATGAGAGACTAGCTCTTGGTGTTGGGACAGGCACAGGTCACTCTATTTTCCCATCAGGAAGAAGAATTAACCACAGGCTCAGCCTGCCCCCCGGAACCAGAACAGGACCTGAAGCCATCCTGCGCTTTTGCGGCCAGCTCCCTAAAAAAGCGAGTTGTAAAATGGAGCTTCAGGGCACTGCAATTCACAAACCTGCGGAGTTATAAATGATAACTCTCATCCACAAATATATTGAGGGAAGGCAAAGAAGAGGATTTGAAATCAAGGCAGAATTGCAGGAAACAGATTTCAGGAGGTAGATTCGAATCGCCTTTAAAGCACATGAAAAGCGGCAAAACGTTGACAATGATGCCCTTGGCCAAAAAGGGCGTATGCGTTTTTTCCTGAATATATTCAGGAAAAAACGCATACGCCCTTTTTGGCCAACCAAGCAACCTGTAAAGGCAAATCAGCGCTACAAAGAAGTCTCGCTTCCCATCGGTCAAAAGGGCCATGCTGAAAAAAGTGTCAAAACCAGAAATGCAGGAAAGGCCATGGAGAAATGGGAGCCTTGCTACACTGGTGGGCGGGATGTAAATTGCCAAGAGCCACTCTGGAGAAGGGTACGGTGTGTCCTGAAACATCTAAAAAACACAGCTTAGAGAGCATAGGGCACTTCCACGCATGGGGGTATAAAGTGGGAAAATTGAAAATCAGCAAGACACAGGCACCCCAAAGTTTGGGCTGCTCTGTTGACAAGGACCTCCACTTCATTCCACCTTAAATATCCCAGGAAAGCGAAAAATGGATAAAAAATTTGAGGTCCATATGTACAATGGAATATCCCTCAGCCATGAAATCAGTCATAAGGCTAGTAGCAGCATGATGAGTGGATTTAGGTACGACGATTCTAAGTGAAATAAGTCACACAGAAAAGGACACTTCTCATAAGGTGTCACTTATAGAGGGAATGTAAAAACCGTTACACTTGATCTGAATTACAAAACAGAACAGAGTCACACAAGCAGAAAACACACTATGGCTGCTTAACGGGAAAGGTGAGGTGGGGTGATACATAAAACAAGAGTTTCAAATTAGCTCAGATACCGTTCCATAAACCCAATATGTAACAGACAAGACCTACTCCTTGCTCAGAGAACTGGACTCAACACGCCCGATTCACCGCACAAGAATATATCTGACTACTAATAATCTTAAAACCTATGTATTGATATCTCTCTGTTAGTGTGTCAAGTGGGTGTAAAGCGGCATAAACACAGCCGTGAAAAGCAGCTAAACCCCATTATAAAAATAAATTACTTTTAAAAACCCATGAAACAAAGAGAGGGAAAGAGAGAGAAATTCTTACACAATTGGTTCAGGGGCTGTGATGCAACCTGAATTGACCATATCTAGACCCACTGCTGGATGAGACATAAGGGTGGACACTCTTGGGGCTGAGAGGTTTGGTGAGGTTGGGTGAGCAAACGCAGACCCTTTAAAGTAATACTGCGTGCTACCCATCGCATGGGTCCCAAATCTCCAGGTTCAAGGGCATCTTCCTAAATCAAAAACATGAATGAGAAACCCAGAAGATGGTACACCGTGTGATGGGGAAAGGTTTCTAAAATGCACCTCATTTCTCATCTTCTTGTGCTCGGGTTGGCCATTCCAGCCACTTTACTAGCAATCTCCCTACTTGGAGCATCAGCACCTTTAACATCCTGTTCCGTACAGGTTGCAATTTGTCCTGAGGATGAACGGGAAGACGGGGAACCAATGAGAGACTAGCTCTTGGTGTTGGGACAGGCACAGGTCACTCTATTTTCCCATCAGGAAGAAGAATTAACCACAGGCTCAGCTTGCCCCCTGGAACCAGAACAGGACCTGAAGCCATCCTGCGCTTTTGCGGCCAGCTCCCTAAAAAAGCGAGTTGTAAAATGGAGCTTCAGGGCACTGCAATTCACAAACCTGCGGAGTTATAAATGATAACTCTCATCCACAAATATATTGAGGGAAGACAAAGAAGAGGATTTGAAATCAAGGCAGAATTGCAGGAAACAGATTTCAGGAGGTAGATTCGAATCGCCTTTAAAGCACATGAAAAGCGGCAAAACGTTGACAATGATGCCCTTGGCCAAAAAGGGCTTATGCGTTTTTTCCTGAATATATTCAGGAAAAAACGCATACGCCCTTTTTGGCCAACCAAGCAACCTGGAAAGGCAAATCAGCGCTACAAAGAAGTCTCGCTTCCCATCGGTCAAAAGGGCCATGCTGAAAAAAGTGTCAAAACCATAAATGCAGGAAAGGCCATGGAGAAATGGGAGCCTTGCTACACTGATGGGCGGGATGTAAATTGCCAAGAGCCACTCTGGAGAAGGGTACGGTGTGTCCTGAAACATCTAAAAAACACAGCTTAGAGAGCATAGGGCACTTCCACGCATGGGGGTATAAAGTGGGAAAATTGAAAATCAGCAAGACACAGGCACCCCAAAGTTTAGGGCTGCTCTGTTGACAAGGACCTCCACTTCATTCCACCTTAAATATCCCAAGAAAGCAAAAAATGGATAAGAAGTGGTGGTCCTTATGTACAATGGAATATCACTCAGCCATGAAATCAATGTCATAAGGCTAGTAGCAGCATGATGAGTGGATGTAGGTACGACGATTCTAAGTGAAATAAGTCACACAGAAAAGGACACTTCTCATAAGGTGTCACTTATAGAGGGAATGTAAAAACCGTTACACTTGAACTGAATTACAAAACAGAACAGAGTCACACAAGCAGAAAACACACTATGGCTGCTTAACGGGAAAGGTGAGGTGGGGTGATACATAAAACAAGAGTTTCAAATTAGCTCAGATACCGTTCCATAAACCCAATATGTAACAGACAAGACCTACTCCTTGCTCAGAGAACTGGACTCAACACGCCCGATTCACCGCACAAGAATATATCTGACTACTAATAATCTTAAAACCTATGTATTGATATCTCTCTGTTAGTGTGTCAAGTGGGTGTAAAGCGGCATAAACACAGCCGTGAAAAGCAGCTAAACCCCATTATAAAAATAAATTACTTTTAAAAACCCATGAAACAAAGACAGGGAAAGAGAGAGAAATTCTTACACAATTCGTTCAGGGGCTGTGATGCAACCTGGATTGACCATATCTAGACCCACAGCTGGATGAGACATAAGGGTGGACACTCTTGGGGCTGAGAGGTTTGGTGAGGTTGGGTGAGCAAACGCAGACCCTTTAAAGTAATACTGCGTGCTACCCATCGCATGGGTCCCAAATCTCCAGGTTCAAGGGCATCTTCCTAAATCAAAAACATGCATGAGAAACCCAGAAGATGGTACACCATGTGATGGGGAAAGGTTTCTAAAATGCACCTCATTTCTCATCTTCTTGTGCTCGGGTTGGCCATTCCAGCCACTTTACTAGCAATCTCCCTACTTGGAGCATCAGCACCTTTAACCTCCTGTTCCGTACAGGTTGCAATTTGTCCTGAGGATGAACGGGAAGACGGGGAACCAATGAGAGACTAGCTCTTGGTGTTGGGACAGGCACAGGTCACTCTATTTTCCCATCAGGAAGAAGAATTAACCACAGGCTCAGCCTGCCCCCCGGAACCAGAACAGGACCTGAAGCCATCCTGAGCTTTTGCGGCCAGCTCCCTAAAAAAGCGAGTTGTAAAATGGAGCTTCAGGGCACTGCAATTCACAAACCTGCGGAGTTATAAATGATAACTCTCATCCACAAATATATTGAGGGAAGGCAAAGAAGAGGATTTGAAATCAAGGCAGAATTGCAGGAAACAGATTTCAGGAGGTAGATTCGAATCGCCTTTAAAGCACATGAAAAGCGGCAAAACGTTGACAATGATGCCCTTGGCCAAAAAGGGCTTATGCGTTTTTTCCTGAATATATTCAGGAAAAAACGCATAAGCCCTTTTTGGCCAACCAAGCAACCTGGAAAGGCAAATCAGCGCTACAAAGAAGTCTCGCTTCCCATCGGTCAAAAGGGCCATGCTGAAAAAAGTGTCAAAACCAGAAATGCAGGAAAGGCCATGGAGAAATGGGAGCCTTGCTACACTGATGGGCGGGATGTAAATTGCCAAGAGCCACTCTGGAGAAGGGTACGGTGTGTCCTGAAACATCTAAAAAACACAGCTTAGAGAGCATAGGGCACTTCCACGCATGGGGGTATAAAGTGGGAAAATTGAAAATCAGCAAGACACAGGCACCCCAAAGTTTAGGGCTGCTCTGTTGACAAGGACCTCCACTTCATTCCACCTTAAATATCCCAAGAAAGCGAAAAATGGATAAAGAAGTGGTGGTCCTTATGTACAATGGAATATCACTCAGCCATGAAATCAATGTCATAAGGCTAGCAGCAGCATGATGAGTGGATTTAGGTACGACGATTCTAAGTGAAATAAGTCACACAGAAAAGGACACTTCTCATAAGGTGTCACTTATAGAGGGACTGTAAAAACCGTTACACTTGAACTGAATTACAAAACAGAACAGAGTCACACAAGCAGAAAACACACTATGGCTGCTTAAGGGGAAAGGTGAGGTGGGGTGATACATAAAACAAGAGTTTAAAATTAGCTCAGATACCGTTCCATAAACCCAATATGTAACAGACAAGACCTACTCCTTGCTTAGAGAACTGGACTCAACACGCCCGATTCACCGCACAAGAATATATCTGACTAGTATTAATCTTAAAACCTATGTATTGATATCTCTCTGTTAGTGTGTCAAGTGGGTGTAAAGCGACATAAACACAGCCGTGAAAAGCAGCTAAACCCCATTATAAAAATAAATTACTTTTAAAAACCCATGAAACAAAGACAGGGAAAGAGAGAGAAATTCTTACACAATTCGTTGAGGGGCTGTGATGCAACCTGAATTGACCATATCTAGACCCACAGCTGGATGAGACATAAGGGTGGACACTCTTGGGGTTGAGAGGTTTGGTGAGGTTGGGTGAGCAAACGCAGACCCTTTAAAGTAATACTGCGTGCTACCCATCGCATGGGTCCCAAATCTCCAGGTTCAAGGGCATCTTCCTAAATCAAAAACATGCATGAGAAACCCAGAAGATGGTACACCATGTGATGGGGAAAGGTTTCTAAAATGCACCTCATTTCTCATCTTCTTGTGCTCGGGTTGGCCATTCCAGCCACTTTACTAGCAATCTCCCTACTTGGAGCATCAGCACCTTTAACCTCCTGTTCCGTACAGGTTGCAATTTGTCCTGAGGATGAACGGGAAGATGTGGAACCAATGAGAGACTAGCTCTTGGTGTTGGGACAGGCACAGGTCACTCTATTTTCCCATCAGGAAGAAGAATTAACCACAGGCTCAGCCTGCCCCCCGGAACCAGAACAGGACCTGAAGCCATCCTGAGCTTTTGCGGCCAGCTCCCTAAAAAAGTGAGTTGTAAAATGGAGCTTCAGGGCACTGCAATTCACAAACCTGCGGAGTTATAAATGATAACTCTCATCCACAAATATATTGAGGGAAGGCAAAGAAGAGGATTTGAAATCAAGGCAGAATTGCAGGAAACAGATTTCAGGAGGTAGATTCGAATCGCCTTTAAAGCACATGAAAAGCGGCAAAACGTTGACAATGATGCCCTTGGCCAAAAAGGGCTTATGCGTTTTTTCCTGAATATATTCAGGAAAAAACGCATAAGCCCTTTTTGGCCAACCAAGCAACCTGGAAAGGCAAATCAGCGCTACAAAGAAGTCTCGCTTCCCATCGGTCAAAAGGGCCATGCTGAAAAAAGTGTCAAAACCAGAAATGCAGGAAAGGCCATGGAGAAATGGGAGCCTTGCTACACTGATGGGCGGGATGTAAATTGCCAAGAGCCACTCTGGAGAAGGGTATGGTGTGTCCTGAAACATCTAAAAAACACAGCTTAGAGAGCATAGGGCACTTCCACGCATGGGGGTATAAAGTGGGAAAATTGAAAATCAGCAAGACACAGGCACCCCAAAGTTTAGGGCTGCTCTGTTGACAAGGACCTCCACTTCATTCCACCTTAAATATCCCAAGAAAGCGAAAAATGGATAAAGAAGTGGTGGTCCTTATGTACAATGGAATATCACTCAGCCATGAAATCAATGTCATAAGGCTAGCAGCAGCATGATGAGTGGATTTAGGTACGACGATTCTAAGTGAAATAAGTCACACAGAAAAGGACACTTCTCATAAGGTGTCACTTATAGAGGGACTGTAAAAACCGTTACACTTGAACTGAATTACAAAACAGAACAGAGTCACACAACCAGAAAACACACTATGGCTGCTTAAGGGGAAAGGTGAGGTGGGGTGATACATAAAACAAGAGTTTCAAATTAGCTCAGATACCGTTCCATAAACCCAATATGTAACAGACAAGACCTACTCCTTGCTCAGAGAACTGGACTCAACACGCCCGATTCACCGCACAAGAATATATCTGACTAGTAATAATCTTAAAACCTATGTATTGATATCTCTCTGTTAGTGTGTCAAGTGGGTGTAAAGCGACATAAACACAGCCGTGAAAAGCAGCTAAACCCCATTATAAAAATAAATTACTTTTAAAAACCCATGAAACAAAGACAGGGAAAGAGAGAGAAATTCTTACACAATTCGTTGAGGGGCTGTGATGCAACCTGAATTGACCATATCTAGACCCACAGCTGGATGAGACATAAGGGTGGACACTCTTGGGGCTGAGAGGTTTGGTGAGGTTGGGTGAGCAAACGCAGACCCTTTAAAGTAATACTGCGTGCTACCCATCGCATGGGTCCCAAATCTCCAGGTTCAAGGGCATCTTCCTAAATCAAAAACATGCATGAGAAACCCAGAAGATGGTACACCATGTGATGGGGAAAGGTTTCTAAAATGCACCTCATTTCTTATCTTCTTGTGCTCGGGTTGGCCATTCCAGCCACTTTACTAGCAATCTCCCTACTTGGAGCATCAGCACCTTTAACCTCCTGTTCCGTACAGGTTGCAATTTGTCCTGAGGATGAACGGGAAGACGGGGAACCAATGAGAGACTAGCTCTTGGTGTTGGGACAGGCACAGGTCACTCTATTTTCCCATCAGGAAGAAGAATTAACCACAGGCTCAGCCTGCCCCCCGGAACCAGAACAGGACCTGAAGCCATCCTGCGCTTTTGCGGCCAGCTCCCTAAAAAAGCGAGTTGTAAAATGGAGCTTCAGGGCACTGCAATTCACAAACCTGCGGAGTTATAAATGATAACTCTCATCCACAAATATATTGAGGGAAGGCAAAGAAGAGGATTTGAAATCAAGGCAGAATTGCAGGAAACAGATTTCAGGAGGTAGATTCGAATCGCCTTTAAAGCACATGAAAAGCGGCAAAACGTTGACAATGATGCCCTTGGCCAAAAAGGGCGTATGCGTTTTTTCCTGAATATATTCAGGAAAAAACGCATAAGCCCTTTTTGGCCAACCAAGCAACCTGTAAAGGCAAATCAGCGCTACAAAGAAGTCTCGCTTCCCATCGGTCAAAAGGGCCATGCTGAAAAAAGTGTCAAAACCAGAAATGCAGGAAAGGCCATGGAGAAATGGGAGCCTTGCTACACTGGTGGGCGGGATGTAAATTGCCAAGAGCCACTCTGGAGAAGGGTACGGTGTGTCCTGAAACATCTAAAAAACACAGCTTAGAGAGCATAGGGCACTTCCACGCATGGGGGTATAAAGTGGGAAAATTGAAAATCAGCAAGACACAGGCACCCCAAAGTTTAGGGCTGCTCTGTTGACAAGGACCTCCACTTCATTCCACCTTAAATATCCCAGGAAAGCGAAAAATGGATAAAAAATTTGAGGTCCATATGTACAATGGAATATCCCTCAGCCATGAAATCAGTCATAAGGCTAGTAGCAGCATGATGAGTGGATTTAGGTACGACGATTCTAAGTGAAATAAGTCACACAGAAAAGGACACTTCTCATAAGGTGTCACTTATAGAGGGAATGTAAAAACCGTTACACTTGATCTGAATTACAAAACAGAACAGAGTCACACAAGCAGAAAACACACTATGGCTGCTTAACGGGAAAGGTGAGGTGGGGTGATACATAAAACAAGAGTTTCAAATTAGCTCAGATACCGTTCCATAAACCCAATATGTAACAGACAAGACCTACTCCTTGCTCAGAGAACTGGACTCAACACGCCCGATTCACCGCACAAGAATATATCTGACTACTAATAATCTTAAAACCTATGTATTGATATCTCTCTGTTAGTGTGTCAAGTGGGTGTAAAGCGGCATAAACACAGCCGTGAAAAGCAGCTAAACCCCATTATAAAAATAAATTACTTTTAAAAACCCATGAAACAAAGAGAGGGAAAGAGAGAGAAATTCTTACACAATTGGTTCAGGGGCTGTGATGCAACCTGAATTGACCATATCTAGACCCACTGCTGGATGAGACATAAGGGTGGACACTCTTGGGGCTGAGAGGTTTGGTGAGGTTGGGTGAGCAAACGCAGACCCTTTAAAGTAATACTGCGTGCTACCCATCGCATGGGTCCCAAATCTCCAGGTTCAAGGGCATCTTCCTAAATCAAAAACATGCATGAGAAACCCAGAAGATGGTACACCATGTGATGGGGAAAGGTTTCTAAAATGCACCTCATTTCTCATCTTCTTGTGCTCGGGTTGGCCATTCCAGCCACTTTACTAGCAATCTCCCTACTTGGAGCATCAGCACCTTTAACCTCCTGTTCCGTACAGGTTGCAATTTGTCCTGAGGATGAACGGGAAGACGGGGAACCAATGAGAGACTAGCTCTTGGTGTTGGGACAGGCACAGGTCACTCTATTTTCCCATCAGGAAGAAGAATTAACCACAGGCTCAGCCTGCCCCCCGGAACCAGAACAGGACCTGAAGCCATCCTGAGCTTTTGCGGCCAGCTCCCTAAAAAAGCGAGTTGTAAAATGGAGCTTCAGGGCACTGCAATTCACAAACCTGCGGAGTTATAAATGATAACTCTCATCCACAAATATATTGAGGGAAGGCAAAGAAGAGGATTTGAAATCAAGGCAGAATTGCAGGAAACAGATTTCAGGAGGTAGATTCGAATCGCCTTTAAAGCACATGAAAAGCGGCAAAACGTTGACAATGATGCCCTTGGCCAAAAAGGGCTTATGCGTTTTTTCCTGAATATATTCAGGAAAAAACGCATAAGCCCTTTTTGGCCAACCAAGCAACCTGGAAAGGCAAATCAGCGCTACAAAGAAGTCTCGCTTCCCATCGGTCAAAAGGGCCATGCTGAAAAAAGTGTCAAAACCAGAAATGCAGGAAAGGCCATGGAGAAATGGGAGCCTTGCTACACTGATGGGCGGGATGTAAATTGCCAAGAGCCACTCTGGAGAAGGGTACGGTGTGTCCTGAAACATCTAAAAAACACAGCTTAGAGAGCATAGGGCACTTCCACGCATGGGGGTATAAAGTGGGAAAATTGAAAATCAGCAAGACACAGGCACCCCAAAGTTTAGGGCTGCTCTGTTGACAAGGACCTCCACTTCATTCCACCTTAAATATCCCAAGAAAGCGAAAAATGGATAAAGAAGTGGTGGTCCTTATGTACAATGGAATATCACTCAGCCATGAAATCAATGTCATAAGGCTAGCAGCAGCATGATGAGTGGATTTAGGTACGACGATTCTAAGTGAAATAAGTCACACAGAAAAGGACACTTCTCATAAGGTGTCACTTATAGAGGGACTGTAAAAACCGTTACACTTGAACTGAATTACAAAACAGAACAGAGTCACACAACCAGAAAACACACTATGGCTGCTTAAGGGGAAAGGTGAGGTGGGGTGATACATAAAACAAGAGTTTCAAATTAGCTCAGATACCGTTCCATAAACCCAATATGTAACAGACAAGACCTACTCCTTGCTCAGAGAACTGGACTCAACACGCCCGATTCACCGCACAAGAATATATCTGACTAGTAATAATCTTAAAACCTATGTATTGATATCTCTCTGTTAGTGTGTCAAGTGGGTGTAAAGCGACATAAACACAGCCGTGAAAAGCAGCTAAACCCCATTATAAAAATAAATTACTTTTAAAAACCCATGAAACAAAGACAGGGAAAGAGAGAGAAATTCTTACACAATTCGTTGAGGGGCTGTGATGCAACCTGAATTGACCATATCTAGACCCACAGCTGGATGAGACATAAGGGTGGACACTCTTGGGGCTGAGAGGTTTGGTGAGGTTGGGTGAGCAAACGCAGACCCTTTAAAGTAATACTGCGTGCTACCCATCGCATGGGTCCCAAATCTCCAGGTTCAAGGGCATCTTCCTAAATCAAAAACATGCATGAGAAACCCAGAAGATGGTACACCATGTGATGGGGAAAGGTTTCTAAAATGCACCTCATTTCTTATCTTCTTGTGCTCGGGTTGGCCATTCCAGCCACTTTACTAGCAATCTCCCTACTTGGAGCATCAGCACCTTTAACCTCCTGTTCCGTACAGGTTGCAATTTGTCCTGAGGATGAACGGGAAGACGGGGAACCAATGAGAGACTAGCTCTTGGTGTTGGGACAGGCACAGGTCACTCTATTTTCCCATCAGGAAGAAGAATTAACCACAGGCTCAGCCTGCCCCCCGGAACCAGAACAGGACCTGAAGCCATCCTGCGCTTTTGCGGCCAGCTCCCTAAAAAAGCGAGTTGTAAAATGGAGCTTCAGGGCACTGCAATTCACAAACCTGCGGAGTTATAAATGATAACTCTCATCCACAAATATATTGAGGGAAGGCAAAGAAGAGGATTTGAAATCAAGGCAGAATTGCAGGAAACAGATTTCAGGAGGTAGATTCGAATCGCCTTTAAAGCACATGAAAAGCGGCAAAACGTTGACAATCATGCCCTTGGCCAAAAAGGGCGTATGCGTTTTTTCCTGAATATATTCAGGAAAAAACGCATAAGCCCTTTTTGGCCAACCAAGCAACCTGTAAAGGCAAATCAGCGCTACAAAGAAGTCTCGCTTCCCATCGGTCAAAAGGGCCATGCTGAAAAAAGTGTCAAAACCAGAAATGCAGGAAAGGCCATGGAGAAATGGGAGCCTTGCTACACTGGTGGGCGGGATGTAAATTGCCAAGAGCCACTCTGGAGAAGGGTACGGTGTGTCCTGAAACATCTAAAAAACACAGCTTAGAGAGCATAGGGCACTTCCACGCATGGGGGTATAAAGTGGGAAAATTGAAAATCAGCAAGACACAGGCACCCCAAAGTTTAGGGCTGCTCTGTTGACAAGGACCTCCACTTCATTCCACCTTAAATATCCCAGGAAAGCGAAAAATGGATAAAAAATTTGAGGTCCATATGTACAATGGAATATCCCTCAGCCATGAAATCAGTCATAAGGCTAGTAGCAGCATGATGAGTGGATTTAGGTACGACGATTCTAAGTGAAATAAGTCACACAGAAAAGGACACTTCTCATAAGGTGTCACTTATAGAGGGAATGTAAAAACCGTTACACTTGATCTGAATTACAAAACAGAACAGAGTCACACAAGCAGAAAACACACTATGGCTGCTTAACGGGAAAGGTGAGGTGGGGTGATACATAAAACAAGAGTTTCAAATTAGCTCAGATACCGTTCCATAAACCCAATATGTAACAGACAAGACCTACTCCTTGCTCAGAGAACTGGACTCAACACGCCCGATTCACCGCACAAGAATATATCTGACTACTAATAATCTTAAAACCTATGTATTGATATCTCTCTGTTAGTGTGTCAAGTGGGTGTAAAGCGGCATAAACACAGCCGTGAAAAGCAGCTAAACCCCATTATAAAAATAAATTACTTTTAAAAACCCATGAAACAAAGACAGGGAAAGAGAGAGAAATTCTTACACAATTCGTTCAGGGGCTGTGATGCAACCTGGATTGACCATATCTAGACCCACAGCTGGATGAGACATAAGGGTGGACACTCTTGGGGCTGAGAGGTTTGGTGAGGTTGGGTGAGCAAACGCAGACCCTTTAAAGTAATACTGCGTGCTACCCATCGCATGGGTCCCAAATCTCCAGGTTCAAGGGCATCTTCCTAAATCAAAAACATGCATGAGAAACCCAGAAGATGGTACACCATGTGATGGGGAAAGGTTTCTAAAATGCACCTCATTTCTCATCTTCTTGTGCTCGGGTTGGCCATTCCAGCCACTTTACTAGCAATCTCCCTACTTGGAGCATCAGCACCTTTAACCTCCTGTTCCGTACAGGTTGCAATTTGTCCTGAGGATGAACGGGAAGACGGGGAACCAATGAGAGACTAGCTCTTGGTGTTGGGACAGGCACAGGTCACTCTATTTTCCCATCAGGAAGAAGAATTAACCACAGGCTCAGCCTGCCCCCCGGAACCAGAACAGGACCTGAAGCCATCCTGAGCTTTTGCGGCCAGCTCCCTAAAAAAGCGAGTTGTAAAATGGAGCTTCAGGGCACTGCAATTCACAAACCTGCGGAGTTATAAATGATAACTCTCATCCACAAATATATTGAGGGAAGGCAAAGAAGAGGATTTGAAATCAAGGCAGAATTGCAGGAAACAGATTTCAGGAGGTAGATTCGAATCGCCTTTAAAGCACATGAAAAGCGGCAAAACGTTGACAATGATGCCCTTGGCCAAAAAGGGCTTATGCGTTTTTTCCTGAATATATTCAGGAAAAAACGCATAAGCCCTTTTTGGCCAACCAAGCAACCTGGAAAGGCAAATCAGCGCTACAAAGAAGTCTCGCTTCCCATCGGTCAAAAGGGCCATGCTGAAAAAAGTGTCAAAACCAGAAATGCAGGAAAGGCCATGGAGAAATGGGAGCCTTGCTACACTGATGGGCGGGATGTAAATTGCCAAGAGCCACTCTGGAGAAGGGTACGGTGTGTCCTGAAACATCTAAAAAACACAGCTTAGAGAGCATAGGGCACTTCCACGCATGGGGGTATAAAGTGGGAAAATTGAAAATCAGCAAGACACAGGCACCCCAAAGTTTAGGGCTGCTCTGTTGACAAGGACCTCCACTTCATTCCACCTTAAATATCCCAAGAAAGCGAAAAATGGATAAAGAAGTGGTGGTCCTTATGTACAATGGAATATCACTCAGCCATGAAATCAATGTCATAAGGCTAGCAGCAGCATGATGAGTGGATTTAGGTACGACGATTCTAAGTGAAATAAGTCACACAGAAAAGGACACTTCTCATAAGGTGTCACTTATAGAGGGACTGTAAAAACCGTTACACTTGAACTGAATTACAAAACAGAACAGAGTCACACAAGCAGAAAACACACTATGGCTGCTTAAGGGGAAAGGTGAGGTGGGGTGATACATAAAACAAGAGTTTAAAATTAGCTCAGATACCGTTCCATAAACCCAATATGTAACAGACAAGACCTACTCCTTGCTTAGAGAACTGGACTCAACACGCCCGATTCACCGCACAAGAATATATCTGACTAGTATTAATCTTAAAACCTATGTATTGATATCTCTCTGTTAGTGTGTCAAGTGGGTGTAAAGCGACATAAACACAGCCGTGAAAAGCAGCTAAACCCCATTATAAAAATAAATTACTTTTAAAAACCCATGAAACAAAGACAGGGAAAGAGAGAGAAATTCTTACACAATTCGTTGAGGGGCTGTGATGCAACCTGAATTGACCATATCTAGACCCACAGCTGGATGAGACATAAGGGTGGACACTCTTGGGGTTGAGAGGTTTGGTGAGGTTGGGTGAGCAAACGCAGACCCTTTAAAGTAATACTGCGTGCTACCCATCGCATGGGTCCCAAATCTCCAGGTTCAAGGGCATCTTCCTAAATCAAAAACATGCATGAGAAACCCAGAAGATGGTACACCATGTGATGGGGAAAGGTTTCTAAAATGCACCTCATTTCTCATCTTCTTGTGCTCGGGTTGGCCATTCCAGCCACTTTACTAGCAATCTCCCTACTTGGAGCATCAGCACCTTTAACCTCCTGTTCCGTACAGGTTGCAATTTGTCCTGAGGATGAACGGGAAGATGTGGAACCAATGAGAGACTAGCTCTTGGTGTTGGGACAGGCACAGGTCACTCTATTTTCCCATCAGGAAGAAGAATTAACCACAGGCTCAGCCTGCCCCCCGGAACCAGAACAGGACCTGAAGCCATCCTGAGCTTTTGCGGCCAGCTCCCTAAAAAAGTGAGTTGTAAAATGGAGCTTCAGGGCACTGCAATTCACAAACCTGCGGAGTTATAAATGATAACTCTCATCCACAAATATATTGAGGGAAGGCAAAGAAGAGGATTTGAAATCAAGGCAGAATTGCAGGAAACAGATTTCAGGAGGTAGATTCGAATCGCCTTTAAAGCACATGAAAAGCGGCAAAACGTTGACAATGATGCCCTTGGCCAAAAAGGGCTTATGCGTTTTTTCCTGAATATATTCAGGAAAAAACGCATAAGCCCTTTTTGGCCAACCAAGCAACCTGGAAAGGCAAATCAGCGCTACAAAGAAGTCTCGCTTCCCATCGGTCAAAAGGGCCATGCTGAAAAAAGTGTCAAAACCAGAAATGCAGGAAAGGCCATGGAGAAATGGGAGCCTTGCTACACTGATGGGCGGGATGTAAATTGCCAAGAGCCACTCTGGAGAAGGGTATGGTGTGTCCTGAAACATCTAAAAAACACAGCTTAGAGAGCATAGGGCACTTCCACGCATGGGGGTATAAAGTGGGAAAATTGAAAATCAGCAAGACACAGGCACCCCAAAGTTTAGGGCTGCTCTGTTGACAAGGACCTCCACTTCATTCCACCTTAAATATCCCAAGAAAGCGAAAAATGGATAAAGAAGTGGTGGTCCTTATGTACAATGGAATATCACTCAGCCATGAAATCAATGTCATAAGGCTAGCAGCAGCATGATGAGTGGATTTAGGTACGACGATTCTAAGTGAAATAAGTCACACAGAAAAGGACACTTCTCATAAGGTGTCACTTATAGAGGGACTGTAAAAACCGTTACACTTGAACTGAATTACAAAACAGAACAGAGTCACACAACCAGAAAACACACTATGGCTGCTTAAGGGGAAAGGTGAGGTGGGGTGATACATAAAACAAGAGTTTCAAATTAGCTCAGATACCGTTCCATAAACCCAATATGTAACAGACAAGACCTACTCCTTGCTCAGAGAACTGGACTCAACACGCCCGATTCACCGCACAAGAATATATCTGACTAGTAATAATCTTAAAACCTATGTATTGATATCTCTCTGTTAGTGTGTCAAGTGGGTGTAAAGCGACATAAACACAGCCGTGAAAAGCAGCTAAACCCCATTATAAAAATAAATTACTTTTAAAAACCCATGAAACAAAGACAGGGAAAGAGAGAGAAATTCTTACACAATTCGTTGAGGGGCTGTGATGCAACCTGAATTGACCATATCTAGACCCACAGCTGGATGAGACATAAGGGTGGACACTCTTGGGGCTGAGAGGTTTGGTGAGGTTGGGTGAGCAAACGCAGACCCTTTAAAGTAATACTGCGTGCTACCCATCGCATGGGTCCCAAATCTCCAGGTTCAAGGGCATCTTCCTAAATCAAAAACATGCATGAGAAACCCAGAAGATGGTACACCATGTGATGGGGAAAGGTTTCTAAAATGCACCTCATTTCTTATCTTCTTGTGCTCGGGTTGGCCATTCCAGCCACTTTACTAGCAATCTCCCTACTTGGAGCATCAGCACCTTTAACCTCCTGTTCCGTACAGGTTGCAATTTGTCCTGAGGATGAACGGGAAGACGGGGAACCAATGAGAGACTAGCTCTTGGTGTTGGGACAGGCACAGGTCACTCTATTTTCCCATCAGGAAGAAGAATTAACCACAGGCTCAGCCTGCCCCCCGGAACCAGAACAGGACCTGAAGCCATCCTGCGCTTTTGCGGCCAGCTCCCTAAAAAAGCGAGTTGTAAAATGGAGCTTCAGGGCACTGCAATTCACAAACCTGCGGAGTTATAAATGATAACTCTCATCCACAAATATATTGAGGGAAGGCAAAGAAGAGGATTTGAAATCAAGGCAGAATTGCAGGAAACAGATTTCAGGAGGTAGATTCGAATCGCCTTTAAAGCACATGAAAAGCGGCAAAACGTTGACAATGATGCCCTTGGCCAAAAAGGGCGTATGCGTTTTTTCCTGAATATATTCAGGAAAAAACGCATAAGCCCTTTTTGGCCAACCAAGCAACCTGTAAAGGCAAATCAGCGCTACAAAGAAGTCTCGCTTCCCATCGGTCAAAAGGGCCATGCTGAAAAAAGTGTCAAAACCAGAAATGCAGGAAAGGCCATGGAGAAATGGGAGCCTTGCTACACTGGTGGGCGGGATGTAAATTGCCAAGAGCCACTCTGGAGAAGGGTACGGTGTGTCCTGAAACATCTAAAAAACACAGCTTAGAGAGCATAGGGCACTTCCACGCATGGGGGTATAAAGTGGGAAAATTGAAAATCAGCAAGACACAGGCACCCCAAAGTTTAGGGCTGCTCTGTTGACAAGGACCTCCACTTCATTCCACCTTAAATATCCCAGGAAAGCGAAAAATGGATAAAAAATTTGAGGTCCATATGTACAATGGAATATCCCTCAGCCATGAAATCAGTCATAAGGCTAGTAGCAGCATGATGAGTGGATTTAGGTACGACGATTCTAAGTGAAATAAGTCACACAGAAAAGGACACTTCTCATAAGGTGTCACTTATAGAGGGAATGTAAAAACCGTTACACTTGATCTGAATTACAAAACAGAACAGAGTCACACAAGCAGAAAACACACTATGGCTGCTTAACGGGAAAGGTGAGGTGGGGTGATACATAAAACAAGAGTTTCAAATTAGCTCAGATACCGTTCCATAAACCCAATATGTAACAGACAAGACCTACTCCTTGCTCAGAGAACTGGACTCAACACGCCCGATTCACCGCACAAGAATATATCTGACTACTAATAATCTTAAAACCTATGTATTGATATCTCTCTGTTAGTGTGTCAAGTGGGTGTAAAGCGGCATAAACACAGCCGTGAAAAGCAGCTAAACCCCATTATAAAAATAAATTACTTTTAAAAACCCATGAAACAAAGAGAGGGAAAGAGAGAGAAATTCTTACACAATTGGTTCAGGGGCTGTGATGCAACCTGAATTGACCATATCTAGACCCACTGCTGGATGAGACATAAGGGTGGACACTCTTGGGGCTGAGAGGTTTGGTGAGGTTGGGTGAGCAAACGCAGACCCTTTAAAGTAATACTGCGTGCTACCCATCGCATGGGTCCCAAATCTCCAGGTTCAAGGGCATCTTCCTAAATCAAAAACATGCATGAGAAACCCAGAAGATGGTACACCATGTGATGGGGAAAGGTTTCTAAAATGCACCTCATTTCTCATCTTCTTGTGCTCGGGTTGGCCATTCCAGCCACTTTACTAGCAATCTCCCTACTTGGAGCATCAGCACCTTTAACCTCCTGTTCCGTACAGGTTGCAATTTGTCCTGAGGATGAACGGGAAGACGGGGAACCAATGAGAGACTAGCTCTTGGTGTTGGGACAGGCACAGGTCACTCTATTTTCCCATCAGGAAGAAGAATTAACCACAGGCTCAGCCTGCCCCCCGGAACCAGAACAGGACCTGAAGCCATCCTGAGCTTTTGCGGCCAGCTCCCTAAAAAAGCGAGTTGTAAAATGGAGCTTCAGGGCACTGCAATTCACAAACCTGCGGAGTTATAAATGATAACTCTCATCCACAAATATATTGAGGGAAGGCAAAGAAGAGGATTTGAAATCAAGGCAGAATTGCAGGAAACAGATTTCAGGAGGTAGATTCGAATCGCCTTTAAAGCACATGAAAAGCGGCAAAACGTTGACAATGATGCCCTTGGCCAAAAAGGGCTTATGCGTTTTTTCCTGAATATATTCAGGAAAAAACGCATAAGCCCTTTTTGGCCAACCAAGCAACCTGGAAAGGCAAATCAGCGCTACAAAGAAGTCTCGCTTCCCATCGGTCAAAAGGGCCATGCTGAAAAAAGTGTCAAAACCAGAAATGCAGGAAAGGCCATGGAGAAATGGGAGCCTTGCTACACTGATGGGCGGGATGTAAATTGCCAAGAGCCACTCTGGAGAAGGGTACGGTGTGTCCTGAAACATCTAAAAAACACAGCTTAGAGAGCATAGGGCACTTCCACGCATGGGGGTATAAAGTGGGAAAATTGAAAATCAGCAAGACACAGGCACCCCAAAGTTTAGGGCTGCTCTGTTGACAAGGACCTCCACTTCATTCCACCTTAAATATCCCAAGAAAGCGAAAAATGGATAAAGAAGTGGTGGTCCTTATGTACAATGGAATATCACTCAGCCATGAAATCAATGTCATAAGGCTAGCAGCAGCATGATGAGTGGATTTAGGTACGACGATTCTAAGTGAAATAAGTCACACAGAAAAGGACACTTCTCATAAGGTGTCACTTATAGAGGGACTGTAAAAACCGTTACACTTGAACTGAATTACAAAACAGAACAGAGTCACACAACCAGAAAACACACTATGGCTGCTTAAGGGGAAAGGTGAGGTGGGGTGATACATAAAACAAGAGTTTCAAATTAGCTCAGATACCGTTCCATAAACCCAATATGTAACAGACAAGACCTACTCCTTGCTCAGAGAACTGGACTCAACACGCCCGATTCACCGCACAAGAATATATCTGACTAGTAATAATCTTAAAACCTATGTATTGATATCTCTCTGTTAGTGTGTCAAGTGGGTGTAAAGCGACATAAACACAGCCGTGAAAAGCAGCTAAACCCCATTATAAAAATAAATTACTTTTAAAAACCCATGAAACAAAGACAGGGAAAGAGAGAGAAATTCTTACACAATTCGTTGAGGGGCTGTGATGCAACCTGAATTGACCATATCTAGACCCACAGCTGGATGAGACATAAGGGTGGACACTCTTGGGGCTGAGAGGTTTGGTGAGGTTGGGTGAGCAAACGCAGACCCTTTAAAGTAATACTGCGTGCTACCCATCGCATGGGTCCCAAATCTCCAGGTTCAAGGGCATCTTCCTAAATCAAAAACATGCATGAGAAACCCAGAAGATGGTACACCATGTGATGGGGAAAGGTTTCTAAAATGCACCTCATTTCTTATCTTCTTGTGCTCGGGTTGGCCATTCCAGCCACTTTACTAGCAATCTCCCTACTTGGAGCATCAGCACCTTTAACCTCCTGTTCCGTACAGGTTGCAATTTGTCCTGAGGATGAACGGGAAGACGGGGAACCAATGAGAGACTAGCTCTTGGTGTTGGGACAGGCACAGGTCACTCTATTTTCCCATCAGGAAGAAGAATTAACCACAGGCTCAGCCTGCCCCCCGGAACCAGAACAGGACCTGAAGCCATCCTGCGCTTTTGCGGCCAGCTCCCTAAAAAAGCGAGTTGTAAAATGGAGCTTCAGGGCACTGCAATTCACAAACCTGCGGAGTTATAAATGATAACTCTCATCCACAAATATATTGAGGGAAGGCAAAGAAGAGGATTTGAAATCAAGGCAGAATTGCAGGAAACAGATTTCAGGAGGTAGATTCGAATCGCCTTTAAAGCACATGAAAAGCGGCAAAACGTTGACAATCATGCCCTTGGCCAAAAAGGGCGTATGCGTTTTTTCCTGAATATATTCAGGAAAAAACGCATAAGCCCTTTTTGGCCAACCAAGCAACCTGTAAAGGCAAATCAGCGCTACAAAGAAGTCTCGCTTCCCATCGGTCAAAAGGGCCATGCTGAAAAAAGTGTCAAAACCAGAAATGCAGGAAAGGCCATGGAGAAATGGGAGCCTTGCTACACTGGTGGGCGGGATGTAAATTGCCAAGAGCCACTCTGGAGAAGGGTACGGTGTGTCCTGAAACATCTAAAAAACACAGCTTAGAGAGCATAGGGCACTTCCACGCATGGGGGTATAAAGTGGGAAAATTGAAAATCAGCAAGACACAGGCACCCCAAAGTTTAGGGCTGCTCTGTTGACAAGGACCTCCACTTCATTCCACCTTAAATATCCCAGGAAAGCGAAAAATGGATAAAAAATTTGAGGTCCATATGTACAATGGAATATCCCTCAGCCATGAAATCAGTCATAAGGCTAGTAGCAGCATGATGAGTGGATTTAGGTACGACGATTCTAAGTGAAATAAGTCACACAGAAAAGGACACTTCTCATAAGGTGTCACTTATAGAGGGAATGTAAAAACCGTTACACTTGATCTGAATTACAAAACAGAACAGAGTCACACAAGCAGAAAACACACTATGGCTGCTTAACGGGAAAGGTGAGGTGGGGTGATACATAAAACAAGAGTTTCAAATTAGCTCAGATACCGTTCCATAAACCCAATATGTAACAGACAAGACCTACTCCTTGCTCAGAGAACTGGACTCAACACGCCCGATTCACCGCACAAGAATATATCTGACTACTAATAATCTTAAAACCTATGTATTGATATCTCTCTGTTAGTGTGTCAAGTGGGTGTAAAGCGGCATAAACACAGCCGTGAAAAGCAGCTAAACCCCATTATAAAAATAAATTACTTTTAAAAACCCATGAAACAAAGAGAGGGAAAGAGAGAGAAATTCTTACACAATTGGTTCAGGGGCTGTGATGCAACCTGAATTGACCATATCTAGACCCACTGCTGGATGAGACATAAGGGTGGACACTCTTGGGGCTGAGAGGTTTGGTGAGGTTGGGTGAGCAAACGCAGACCCTTTAAAGTAATACTGCGTGCTACCCATCGCATGGGTCCCAAATCTCCAGGTTCAAGGGCATCTTCCTAAATCAAAAACATGCATGAGAAACCCAGAAGATGGTACACCATGTGATGGGGAAAGGTTTCTAAAATGCACCTCATTTCTCATCTTCTTGTGCTCGGGTTGGCCATTCCAGCCACTTTACTAGCAATCTCCCTACTTGGAGCATCAGCACCTTTAACCTCCTGTTCCGTACAGGTTGCAATTTGTCCTGAGGATGAACGGGAAGACGGGGAACCAATGAGAGACTAGCTCTTGGTGTTGGGACAGGCACAGGTCACTCTATTTTCCCATCAGGAAGAAGAATTAACCACAGGCTCAGCCTGCCCCCCGGAACCAGAACAGGACCTGAAGCCATCCTGAGCTTTTGCGGCCAGCTCCCTAAAAAAGCGAGTTGTAAAATGGAGCTTCAGGGCACTGCAATTCACAAACCTGCGGAGTTATAAATGATAACTCTCATCCACAAATATATTGAGGGAAGGCAAAGAAGAGGATTTGAAATCAAGGCAGAATTGCAGGAAACAGATTTCAGGAGGTAGATTCGAATCGCCTTTAAAGCACATGAAAAGCGGCAAAACGTTGACAATGATGCCCTTGGCCAAAAAGGGCTTATGCGTTTTTTCCTGAATATATTCAGGAAAAAACGCATAAGCCCTTTTTGGCCAACCAAGCAACCTGGAAAGGCAAATCAGCGCTACAAAGAAGTCTCGCTTCCCATCGGTCAAAAGGGCCATGCTGAAAAAAGTGTCAAAACCAGAAATGCAGGAAAGGCCATGGAGAAATGGGAGCCTTGCTACACTGATGGGCGGGATGTAAATTGCCAAGAGCCACTCTGGAGAAGGGTACGGTGTGTCCTGAAATATCTAAAAAACACAGCTTAGAGAGCATAGGGCACTTCCACGCATGGGGGTATAAAGTGGGAAAATTGAAAATCAGCAAGACACAGGCACCCCAAAGTTTAGGGCTGCTCTGTTGACAAGGACCTCCACTTCATTCCACCTTAAATATCCCAAGAAAGCGAAAAATGGATAAAGAAGTGGTGGTCCTTATGTACAATGGAATATCACTCAGCCATGAAATCAATGTCATAAGGCTAGCAGCAGCATGATGAGTGGATTTAGGTACGACGATTCTAAGTGAAATAAGTCACACAGAAAAGGACACTTCTCATAAGGTGTCACTTATAGAGGGACTGTAAAAACCGTTACACTTGAACTGAATTACAAAACAGAACAGAGTCACACAAGCAGAAAACACACTATGGCTGCTTAAGGGGAAAGGTGAGGTGGGGTGATACATAAAACAAGAGTTTCAAATTAGCTCAGATACCGTTCCATAAACCCAATATGTAACAGACAAGACCTACTCCTTGCTCAGAGAACTGGACTCAACACGCCCGATTCACCGCACAAGTATATATCTGACTAGTAATAATCTTAAAACCTATGTATTGATATCTCTCTGTTAGTGTGTCAAGTGGGTGTAAAGCGACATAAACACAGCCGTGAAAAGCAGCTAAACCCCATTATAAAAATAAATTACTTTTAAAAACCCATGAAACAAAGACAGGGAAAGAGAGAGAAATTCTTACACAATTCGTTGAGGGGCTGTGATGCAACCTGAATTGACCATATCTAGACCCACAGCTGGATGAGACATAAGGGTGGACACTCTTGGGGCTGAGAGGTTTGGTGAGGTTGGGTGAGCAAACGCAGACCCTTTAAAGTAATACTGCGTGCTACCCATCGCATGGGTCCCAAATCTCCAGGTTCAAGGGCATCTTCCTAAATCAAAAACATGCATGAGAAACCCAGAAGATGGTACACCATGTGATGGGGAAAGGTTTCTAAAATGCACCTCATTTCTCATCTTCTTGTGCTCGGGTTGGCCATTCCAGCCACTTTACTAGCAATCTCCCTACTTGGAGCATCAGCACCTTTAACCTCCTGTTCCGTACAGGTTGCAATTTGTCCTGAGGATGAACGGGAAGACGGGGAACCAATGAGAGACTAGCTCTTGGTGTTGGGACAGGCACAGGTCACTCTATTTTCCCATCAGGAAGAAGAATTAACCACAGGCTCAGCCTGCCCCCCGGAACCAGAACAGGACCTGAAGCCATCCTGCGCTTTTGCGGCCAGCTCCCTAAAAAAGCGAGTTGTAAAATGGAGCTTCAGGGCACTGCAATTCACAAACCTGCGGAGTTATAAATGATAACTCTCATCCACAAATATATTGAGGGAAGGCAAAGAAGAGGATTTGAAATCAAGGCAGAATTGCAGGAAACAGATTTCAGGAGGTAGATTCGAATCGCCTTTAAAGCACATGAAAAGCGGCAAAACGTTGACAATGATGCCCTTGGCCAAAAAGGGCGTATGCGTTTTTTCCTGAATATATTCAGGAAAAAACGCATACGCCCTTTTTGGCCAACCAAGCAACCTGTAAAGGCAAATCAGCGCTACAAAGAAGTCTCGCTTCCCATCGGTCAAAAGGGCCATGCTGAAAAAAGTGTCAAAACCAGAAATGCAGGAAAGGCCATGGAGAAATGGGAGCCTTGCTACACTGGTGGGCGGGATGTAAATTGCCAAGAGCCACTCTGGAGAAGGGTACGGTGTGTCCTGAAACATCTAAAAAACACAGCTTAGAGAGCATAGGGCACTTCCACGCATGGGGGTATAAAGTGGGAAAATTGAAAATCAGCAAGACACAGGCACCCCAAAGTTTGGGCTGCTCTGTTGACAAGGACCTCCACTTCATTCCACCTTAAATATCCCAGGAAAGCGAAAAATGGATAAAAAATTTGAGGTCCATATGTACAATGGAATATCCCTCAGCCATGAAATCAGTCATAAGGCTAGTAGCAGCATGATGAGTGGATTTAGGTACGACGATTCTAAGTGAAATAAGTCACACAGAAAAGGACACTTCTCATAAGGTGTCACTTATAGAGGGAATGTAAAAACCGTTACACTTGATCTGAATTACAAAACAGAACAGAGTCACACAAGCAGAAAACACACTATGGCTGCTTAACGGGAAAGGTGAGGTGGGGTGATACATAAAACAAGAGTTTCAAATTAGCTCAGATACCGTTCCATAAACCCAATATGTAACAGACAAGACCTACTCCTTGCTCAGAGAACTGGACTCAACACGCCCGATTCACCGCACAAGAATATATCTGACTACTAATAATCTTAAAACCTATGTATTGATATCTCTCTGTTAGTGTGTCAAGTGGGTGTAAAGCGGCATAAACACAGCCGTGAAAAGCAGCTAAACCCCATTATAAAAATAAATTACTTTTAAAAACCCATGAAACAAAGAGAGGGAAAGAGAGAGAAATTCTTACACAATTGGTTCAGGGGCTGTGATGCAACCTGAATTGACCATATCTAGACCCACTGCTGGATGAGACATAAGGGTGGACACTCTTGGGGCTGAGAGGTTTGGTGAGGTTGGGTGAGCAAACGCAGACCCTTTAAAGTAATACTGCGTGCTACCCATCGCATGGGTCCCAAATCTCCAGGTTCAAGGGCATCTTCCTAAATCAAAAACATGAATGAGAAACCCAGAAGATGGTACACCGTGTGATGGGGAAAGGTTTCTAAAATGCACCTCATTTCTCATCTTCTTGTGCTCGGGTTGGCCATTCCAGCCACTTTACTAGCAATCTCCCTACTTGGAGCATCAGCACCTTTAACATCCTGTTCCGTACAGGTTGCAATTTGTCCTGAGGATGAACGGGAAGACGGGGAACCAATGAGAGACTAGCTCTTGGTGTTGGGACAGGCACAGGTCACTCTATTTTCCCATCAGGAAGAAGAATTAACCACAGGCTCAGCCTGCCCCCCGGAACCAGAACAGGACCTGAAGCCATCCTGCGCTTTTGCGGCCAGCTCCCTAAAAAAGCGAGTTGTAAAATGGAGCTTCAGGGCACTGCAATTCACAAACCTGCGGAGTTATAAATGATAACTCTCATCCACAAATATATTGAGGGAAGGCAAAGAAGAGGATTTGAAATCAAGGCAGAATTGCAGGAAACAGATTTCAGGAGGTAGATTCGAATCGCCTTTAAAGCACATGAAAAGCGGCAAAACGTTGACAATCATGCCCTTGGCCAAAAAGGGCGTATGCGTTTTTTCCTGAATATATTCAGGAAAAAACGCATAAGCCCTTTTTGGCCAACCAAGCAACCTGTAAAGGCAAATCAGCGCTACAAAGAAGTCTCGCTTCCCATCGGTCAAAAGGGCCATGCTGAAAAAAGTGTCAAAACCAGAAATGCAGGAAAGGCCATGGAGAAATGGGAGCCTTGCTACACTGGTGGGCGGGATGTAAATTGCCAAGAGCCACTCTGGAGAAGGGTACGGTGTGTCCTGAAACATCTAAAAAACACAGCTTAGAGAGCATAGGGCACTTCCACGCATGGGGGTATAAAGTGGGAAAATTGAAAATCAGCAAGACACAGGCACCCCAAAGTTTAGGGCTGCTCTGTTGACAAGGACCTCCACTTCATTCCACCTTAAATATCCCAGGAAAGCGAAAAATGGATAAAAAATTTGAGGTCCATATGTACAATGGAATATCCCTCAGCCATGAAATCAGTCATAAGGCTAGTAGCAGCATGATGAGTGGATTTAGGTACGACGATTCTAAGTGAAATAAGTCACACAGAAAAGGACACTTCTCATAAGGTGTCACTTATAGAGGGAATGTAAAAACCGTTACACTTGATCTGAATTACAAAACAGAACAGAGTCACACAAGCAGAAAACACACTATGGCTGCTTAACGGGAAAGGTGAGGTGGGGTGATACATAAAACAAGAGTTTCAAATTAGCTCAGATACCGTTCCATAAACCCAATATGTAACAGACAAGACCTACTCCTTGCTCAGAGAACTGGACTCAACACGCCCGATTCACCGCACAAGAATATATCTGACTACTAATAATCTTAAAACCTATGTATTGATATCTCTCTGTTAGTGTGTCAAGTGGGTGTAAAGCGGCATAAACACAGCCGTGAAAAGCAGCTAAACCCCATTATAAAAATAAATTACTTTTAAAAACCCATGAAACAAAGAGAGGGAAAGAGAGAGAAATTCTTACACAATTGGTTCAGGGGCTGTGATGCAACCTGAATTGACCATATCTAGACCCACTGCTGGATGAGACATAAGGGTGGACACTCTTGGGGCTGAGAGGTTTGGTGAGGTTGGGTGAGCAAACGCAGACCCTTTAAAGTAATACTGCGTGCTACCCATCGCATGGGTCCCAAATCTCCAGGTTCAAGGGCATCTTCCTAAATCAAAAACATGCATGAGAAACCCAGAAGATGGTACACCATGTGATGGGGAAAGGTTTCTAAAATGCACCTCATTTCTCATCTTCTTGTGCTCGGGTTGGCCATTCCAGCCACTTTACTAGCAATCTCCCTACTTGGAGCATCAGCACCTTTAACCTCCTGTTCCGTACAGGTTGCAATTTGTCCTGAGGATGAACGGGAAGACGGGGAACCAATGAGAGACTAGCTCTTGGTGTTGGGACAGGCACAGGTCACTCTATTTTCCCATCAGGAAGAAGAATTAACCACAGGCTCAGCCTGCCCCCCGGAACCAGAACAGGACCTGAAGCCATCCTGAGCTTTTGCGGCCAGCTCCCTAAAAAAGCGAGTTGTAAAATGGAGCTTCAGGGCACTGCAATTCACAAACCTGCGGAGTTATAAATGATAACTCTCATCCACAAATATATTGAGGGAAGGCAAAGAAGAGGATTTGAAATCAAGGCAGAATTGCAGGAAACAGATTTCAGGAGGTAGATTCGAATCGCCTTTAAAGCACATGAAAAGCGGCAAAACGTTGACAATGATGCCCTTGGCCAAAAAGGGCTTATGCGTTTTTTCCTGAATATATTCAGGAAAAAACGCATAAGCCCTTTTTGGCCAACCAAGCAACCTGGAAAGGCAAATCAGCGCTACAAAGAAGTCTCGCTTCCCATCGGTCAAAAGGGCCATGCTGAAAAAAGTGTCAAAACCAGAAATGCAGGAAAGGCCATGGAGAAATGGGAGCCTTGCTACACTGATGGGCGGGATGTAAATTGCCAAGAGCCACTCTGGAGAAGGGTACGGTGTGTCCTGAAACATCTAAAAAACACAGCTTAGAGAGCATAGGGCACTTCCACGCATGGGGGTATAAAGTGGGAAAATTGAAAATCAGCAAGACACAGGCACCCCAAAGTTTAGGGCTGCTCTGTTGACAAGGACCTCCACTTCATTCCACCTTAAATATCCCAAGAAAGCGAAAAATGGATAAAGAAGTGGTGGTCCTTATGTACAATGGAATATCACTCAGCCATGAAATCAATGTCATAAGGCTAGCAGCAGCATGATGAGTGGATTTAGGTACGACGATTCTAAGTGAAATAAGTCACACAGAAAAGGACACTTCTCATAAGGTGTCACTTATAGAGGGACTGTAAAAACCGTTACACTTGAACTGAATTACAAAACAGAACAGAGTCACACAAGCAGAAAACACACTATGGCTGCTTAAGGGGAAAGGTGAGGTGGGGTGATACATAAAACAAGAGTTTCAAATTAGCTCAGATACCGTTCCATAAACCCAATATGTAACAGACAAGACCTACTCCTTGCTCAGAGAACTGGACTCAACACGCCCGATTCACCGCACAAGTATATATCTGACTAGTAATAATCTTAAAACCTATGTATTGATATCTCTCTGTTAGTGTGTCAAGTGGGTGTAAAGCGACATAAACACAGCCGTGAAAAGCAGCTAAACCCCATTATAAAAATAAATTACTTTTAAAAACCCATGAAACAAAGACAGGGAAAGAGAGAGAAATTCTTACACAATTCGTTGAGGGGCTGTGATGCAACCTGAATTGACCATATCTAGACCCACAGCTGGATGAGACATAAGGGTGGACACTCTTGGGGCTGAGAGGTTTGGTGAGGTTGGGTGAGCAAACGCAGACCCTTTAAAGTAATACTGCGTGCTACCCATCGCATGGGTCCCAAATCTCCAGGTTCAAGGGCATCTTCCTAAATCAAAAACATGCATGAGAAACCCAGAAGATGGTACACCATGTGATGGGGAAAGGTTTCTAAAATGCACCTCATTTCTCATCTTCTTGTGCTCGGGTTGGCCATTCCAGCCACTTTACTAGCAATCTCCCTACTTGGAGCATCAGCACCTTTAACCTCCTGTTCCGTACAGGTTGCAATTTGTCCTGAGGATGAACGGGAAGACGGGGAACCAATGAGAGACTAGCTCTTGGTGTTGGGACAGGCACAGGTCACTCTATTTTCCCATCAGGAAGAAGAATTAACCACAGGCTCAGCCTGCCCCCCGGAACCAGAACAGGACCTGAAGCCATCCTGCGCTTTTGCGGCCAGCTCCCTAAAAAAGCGAGTTGTAAAATGGAGCTTCAGGGCACTGCAATTCACAAACCTGCGGAGTTATAAATGATAACTCTCATCCACAAATATATTGAGGGAAGGCAAAGAAGAGGATTTGAAATCAAGGCAGAATTGCAGGAAACAGATTTCAGGAGGTAGATTCGAATCGCCTTTAAAGCACATGAAAAGCGGCAAAACGTTGACAATGATGCCCTTGGCCAAAAAGGGCGTATGCGTTTTTTCCTGAATATATTCAGGAAAAAACGCATACGCCCTTTTTGGCCAACCAAGCAACCTGTAAAGGCAAATCAGCGCTACAAAGAAGTCTCGCTTCCCATCGGTCAAAAGGGCCATGCTGAAAAAAGTGTCAAAACCAGAAATGCAGGAAAGGCCATGGAGAAATGGGAGCCTTGCTACACTGGTGGGCGGGATGTAAATTGCCAAGAGCCACTCTGGAGAAGGGTACGGTGTGTCCTGAAACATCTAAAAAACACAGCTTAGAGAGCATAGGGCACTTCCACGCATGGGGGTATAAAGTGGGAAAATTGAAAATCAGCAAGACACAGGCACCCCAAAGTTTGGGCTGCTCTGTTGACAAGGACCTCCACTTCATTCCACCTTAAATATCCCAGGAAAGCGAAAAATGGATAAAAAATTTGAGGTCCATATGTACAATGGAATATCCCTCAGCCATGAAATCAGTCATAAGGCTAGTAGCAGCATGATGAGTGGATTTAGGTACGACGATTCTAAGTGAAATAAGTCACACAGAAAAGGACACTTCTCATAAGGTGTCACTTATAGAGGGAATGTAAAAACCGTTACACTTGATCTGAATTACAAAACAGAACAGAGTCACACAAGCAGAAAACACACTATGGCTGCTTAACGGGAAAGGTGAGGTGGGGTGATACATAAAACAAGAGTTTCAAATTAGCTCAGATACCGTTCCATAAACCCAATATGTAACAGACAAGACCTACTCCTTGCTCAGAGAACTGGACTCAACACGCCCGATTCACCGCACAAGAATATATCTGACTACTAATAATCTTAAAACCTATGTATTGATATCTCTCTGTTAGTGTGTCAAGTGGGTGTAAAGCGGCATAAACACAGCCGTGAAAAGCAGCTAAACCCCATTATAAAAATAAATTACTTTTAAAAACCCATGAAACAAAGAGAGGGAAAGAGAGAGAAATTCTTACACAATTGGTTCAGGGGCTGTGATGCAACCTGAATTGACCATATCTAGACCCACTGCTGGATGAGACATAAGGGTGGACACTCTTGGGGCTGAGAGGTTTGGTGAGGTTGGGTGAGCAAACGCAGACCCTTTAAAGTAATACTGCGTGCTACCCATCGCATGGGTCCCAAATCTCCAGGTTCAAGGGCATCTTCCTAAATCAAAAACATGAATGAGAAACCCAGAAGATGGTACACCGTGTGATGGGGAAAGGTTTCTAAAATGCACCTCATTTCTCATCTTCTTGTGCTCGGGTTGGCCATTCCAGCCACTTTACTAGCAATCTCCCTACTTGGAGCATCAGCACCTTTAACATCCTGTTCCGTACAGGTTGCAATTTGTCCTGAGGATGAACGGGAAGACGGGGAACCAATGAGAGACTAGCTCTTGGTGTTGGGACAGGCACAGGTCACTCTATTTTCCCATCAGGAAGAAGAATTAACCACAGGCTCAGCTTGCCCCCTGGAACCAGAACAGGACCTGAAGCCATCCTGCGCTTTTGCGGCCAGCTCCCTAAAAAAGCGAGTTGTAAAATGGAGCTTCAGGGCACTGCAATTCACAAACCTGCGGAGTTATAAATGATAACTCTCATCCACAAATATATTGAGGGAAGACAAAGAAGAGGATTTGAAATCAAGGCAGAATTGCAGGAAACAGATTTCAGGAGGTAGATTCGAATCGCCTTTAAAGCACATGAAAAGCGGCAAAACGTTGACAATGATGCCCTTGGCCAAAAAGGGCGTATGAGTTTTTTCCTGAATATATTCAGGAAAAAACGCATACGCCCTTTTTGGCCAACCAAGCAACCTGGAAAGGCAAATCAGCGCTACAAAGAAGTCTCGCTTCCCATCGGTCAAAAGGGCCATGCTGAAAAAAGTGTCAAAACCATAAATGCAGGAAAGGCCATGGAGAAATGGGAGCCTTGCTACACTGATGGGCGGGATGTAAATTGCCAAGAGCCACTCTGGAGAAGGGTACGGTGTGTCCTGAAACATCTAAAAAACACAGCTTAGAGAGCATAGGGCACTTCCACGCATGGGGGTATAAAGTGGGAAAATTGAAAATCAGCAAGACACAGGCACCCCAAAGTTTAGGGCTGCTCTGTTGACAAGGACCTCCACTTCATTCCACCTTAAATATCCCAAGAAAGCAAAAAATGGATAAGAAGTGGTGGTCCTTATGTACAATGGAATATCACTCAGCCATGAAATCAATGTCATAAGGCTAGTAGCAGCATGATGAGTGGATGTAGGTACGACGATTCTAAGTGAAATAAGTCACACAGAAAAGGACACTTCTCATAAGGTGTCACTTATAGAGGGAATGTAAAAACCGTTACACTTGAACTGAATTACAAAACAGAACAGAGTCACACAAGCAGAAAACACACTATGGCTGCTTAACGGGAAAGGTGAGGTGGGGTGATACATAAAACAAGAGTTTCAAATTAGCTCAGATACCGTTCCATAAACCCAATATGTAACAGACAAGACCTACTCCTTGCTCAGAGAACTGGACTCAACACGCCCGATTCACCGCACAAGAATATATCTGACTAGTAATAATCTTAAAACCTATGTATTGATATCTCTCTGTTAGTGTGTCAAGTGGGTGTAAAGCGGCATAAACACAGCCGTGAAAAGCAGCTAAACCCCATTATAAAAATAAATTACTTTTAAAAACCCATGAAACAAAGACAGGGAAAGAGAGAGAAATTCTTACACAATTCGTTCAGGGGCTGTGATGCAACCTGAATTGACCATATCTAGACCCACAGCTGGATGAGACATAAGGGTGGACACTCTTGGGGCTGAGAGGTTTGGTGAGGTTGGGTGAGCAAACGCAGACCCTTTAAAGTAATACTGCGTGCTACCCATCGCATGGGTCCCAAATCTCCAGGTTCAAGGGCATCTTCCTAAATCAAAAACATGCATGAGAAACCCAGAAGATGGTACACCATGTGATGGGGAAAGGTTTCTAAAATGCACCTCATTTCTCATCTTCTTGTGCTCGGGTTGGCCATTCCAGCCACTTTACTAGCAATCTCCCTACTTGGAGCATCAGCACCTTTAACCTCCTGTTCCGTACAGGTTGCAATTTGTCCTGAGGATGAACGGGAAGATGGGGAACCAATGAGAGACTAGCTCTTGGTGTTGGGACAGGCACAGGTCACTCTATTTTCCCATCAGGAAGAAGAATTAACCACAGGCTCAGCCTGCCCCCCAGAACCAGAACAGGACCTGAAGCCATCCTGAGCTTTTGCGGCCAGCTCCCTAAAAAAGCGAGTTGTAAAATGGAGCTTCAGGGCACTGCAATTCACAAACCTGCAGAGTTATAAATGATAACTCTCATCCACAAATATATTGAGGGAAGGCAAAGAAGAGGTTTTGAAATCAAGGCAGAATTGCAGGAAACAGATTTCAGGAGGTAGATTCGAATCGCCTTTAAAGCACATGAAAAGCGGCAAAACGTTGACAATGATGCCCTTGGCCAAAAAGGGCTTATGCGTTTTTTCCTGAATATATTCAGGAAAAAACGCATAAGCCCTTTTTGGCCAACCAAGCAACCTGGAAAGGCAAATCAGCGCTACAAAGAAGTCTCGCTTCCCATCGGTCAAAAGGGCCATGCTGAAAAAAGTGTCAAAACCAGAAATGCAGGAAAGGCCATGGAGAAATGGGAGCCTTGCTACACTGATGGGCGGGATGTAAATTGCCAAGAGCCACTCTGGAGAAGGGTACGGTGTGTCCTGAAACATCTAAAAAACACAGCTTAGAGAGCATAGGGCACTTCCACGCATGGGGGTATAAAGTGGGAAAATTGAAAATCAGCAAGACACAGGCACCCCAAAGTTTAGGGCTGCTCTGTTGACAAGGACCTCCACTTCATTCCACCTTAAATATCCCAAGAAAGCGAAAAATGGATAAAGAAGTGGTGGTCCTTATGTACAATGGAATATCACTCAGCCATGAAATCAATGTCATAAGGCTAGCAGCAGCATGATGAGTGGATTTAGGTACGATGATTCTAAGTGAAATAAGTCACACAGAAAAGGACACTTCTCATAAGGTGTCACTTATAGAGGGACTGTAAAAACCGTTACACTTGAACTGAATTACAAAACAGAACAGAGTCACACAAGCAGAAAACACACTATGGCTGCTTAAGGGGAAAGGTGAGGTGGGGTGATACATAAAACAAGAGTTTCAAATTAGCTCAGATACCGTTCCATAAACCCAATATGTAACAGACAAGACCTACTCCTTGCTTAGAGAACTGGACTCAACACGCCCGATTCACCGCACAAGAATATATCTGACTAGTATTAATCTTAAAACCTATGTATTGATATCTCTCTGTTAGTGTGTCAAGTGGGTGTAAAGCGACATAAACACAGCCGTGAAAAGCAGCTAAACCCCATTATAAAAATAAATTACTTTTAAAAACCCATGAAACAAAGACAGGGAAAGAGAGAGAAATTCTTACACAATTCGTTGAGGGGCTGTGATGCAACCTGAATTGACCATATCTAGACCCACAGCTGGATGAGACATAAGGGTGGACACTCTTGGGGTTGAGAGGTTTGGTGAGGTTGGGTGAGCAAACGCAGACCCTTTAAAGTAATACTGCGTGCTACCCATCGCATGGGTCCCAAATCTCCAGGTTCAAGGGCATCTTCCTAAATCAAAAACATGCATGAGAAACCCAGAAGATGGTACACCATGTGATGGGGAAAGGTTTCTAAAATGCACCTCATTTCTCATCTTCTTGTGCTCGGGTTGGCCATTCCAGCCACTTTACTAGCAATCTCCCTACTTGGAGCATCAGCACCTTTAACCTCCTGTTCCGTACAGGTTGCAATTTGTCCTGAGGATGAACGGGAAGATGGGGAACCAATGAGAGACTAGCTCTTGGTGTTGGGACAGGCACAGGTCACTCTATTTTCCCATCAGGAAGAAGAATTAACCACAGGCTCAGCCTGCCCCCCGGAACCAGAACAGGACCTGAAGCCATCCTGAGCTTTTGCGGCCAGCTCCCTAAAAAAGCGAGTTGTAAAATGGAGCTTCAGGGCACTGCAATTCACAAACCTGCGGAGTTATAAATGATAACTCTCATCCACAAATATATTGAGGGAAGGCAAAGAAGAGGATTTGAAATCAAGGCAGAATTGCAGGAAACAGATTTCAGGAGGTAGATTCGAATCGCCTTTAAAGCACATGAAAAGCGGCAAAACGTTGACAATGATGCCCTTGGCCAAAAAGGGCTTATGCGTTTTTTCCTGAATATATTCAGGAAAAAACGCATAAGCCCTTTTTGGCCAACCAAGCAACCTGGAAAGGCAAATCAGCGCTACAAAGAAGTCTCGCTTCCCATCGGTCAAAAGGGCCATGCTGAAAAAAGTGTCAAAACCAGAAATGCAGGAAAGGCCATGGAGAAATGGGAGCCTTGCTACACTGATGGGCGGGATGTAAATTGCCAAGAGCCACTCTGGAGAAGGGTATGGTGTGTCCTGAAACATCTAAAAAACACAGCTTAGAGAGCATAGGGCACTTCCACGCATGGGGGTATAAAGTGGGAAAATTGAAAATCAGCAAGACACAGGCACCCCAAAGTTTAGGGCTGCTCTGTTGACAAGGACCTCCACTTCATTCCACCTTAAATATCCCAAGAAAGCGAAAAATGGATAAAGAAGTGGTGGTCCTTATGTACAATGGAATATCACTCAGCCATGAAATCAATGTCATAAGGCTAGCAGCAGCATGATGAGTGGATTTAGGTACGACGATTCTAAGTGAAATAAGTCACACAGAAAAGGACACTTCTCATAAGGTGTCACTTATAGAGGGACTGTAAAAACCGTTACACTTGAACTGAATTACAAAACAGAACAGAGTCACACAAGCAGAAAACACACTATGGCTGCTTAAGGGGAAAGGTGAGGTGGGGTGATACATAAAACAAGAGTTTCAAATTAGCTCAGATACCGTTCCATAAACCCAATATGTAACAGACAAGACCTACTCCTTGCTCAGAGAACTGGACTCAACACGCCCGATTCACCGCACAAGAATATATCTGACTAGTAATAATCTTAAAACCTATGTATTGATATCTCTCTGTTAGTGTGTCAAGTGGGTGTAAAGCGACATAAACACAGCCGTGAAAAGCAGCTAAACCCCATTATAAAAATAAATTACTTTTAAAAACCCATGAAACAAAGACAGGGAAAGAGAGAGAAATTCTTACACAATTCGTTCAGGGGCTGTGATGCAACCTGAATTGACCATATCTAGACCCACAGCTGGATGAGACATAAGGGTGGACACTCTTGGGGCTGAGAGGTTTGGTGAGGTTGGGTGAGCAAACGCAGACCCTTTAAAGTAATACTGCGTGCTACCCATCGCATGGGTCCCAAATCTCCAGGTTCAAGGGCATCTTCCTAAATCAAAAACATGCATGAGAAACCCAGAAGATGGTACACCATGTTATGGGGAAAGGTTTCTAAAATGCACCTCATTTCTCATCTTCTTGTGCTCGGGTTGGCCATTCCAGCCACTTTACTAGCAATCTCCCTACTTGGAGCATCAGCACCTTTAACCTCCTGTTCCGTACAGGTTGCAATTTGTCCTGAGGATGAACGGGAAGACGGGGAACCAATGAGAGACTAGCTCTTGGTGTTGGGACAGGCACAGGTCACTCTATTTTCCCATCAGGAAGAAGAATTAACCACAGGCTCAGCCTGCCCCCCGGAACCAGAACAGGACCTGAAGCCATCCTGAGCTTTTGCGGCCAGCTCCCTAAAAAAGCGAGTTGTAAAATGGAGCTTCAGGGCACTGCAATTCACAAACCTGCAGAGTTATAAATGATAACTCTCATCCACAAATATATTGAGGGAAGGCAAAGAAGAGGATTTGAAATCAAGGCAGAATTGCAGGAAACAGATTTCAGGAGGTAGATTCGAATCGCCTTTAAAGCACATGAAAAGCGGCAAAACGTTGACAATGATGCCCTTGGCCAAAAAGGGCTTATGCGTTTTTTCCTGAATATATTCAGGAAAAAACGCATAAGCCCTTTTTGGCCAACCAAGCAACCTGGAAAGGCAAATCAGCGCTACAAAGAAGTATCGCTTCCCATCGGTCAAAAGGGCCATGCTGAAAAAAGTGTCAAAACCAGAAATGCAGGAAAGGCCATGGAGAAATGGGAGCCTTGCTACACTGATGGGCGGGATGTAAATTGCCAAGAGCCACTCTGGAGAAGGGTACGGTGTGTCCTGAAACATCTAAAAAACACAGCTTAGAGAGCATAGGGCACTTCCACGCATGGGGGTATAAAGTGGGAAAATTGAAAATCAGCAAGACACAGGCACCCCAAAGTTTAGGGCTGCTCTGTTGACAAGGACCTCCACTTCATTCCACCTTAAATATCCCAAGAAAGCGAAAAATGGATAAAGAAGTGGTGGTCCTTATGTACAATGGAATATCACTCAGCCATGAAATCAATGTCATAAGGCTAGCAGCAGCATGATGAGTGGATTTAGGTACGACGATTCTAAGTGAAATAAGTCACACAGAAAAGGACACTTCTCATAAGGTGTCACTTATAGAGGGACTGTAAAAACCGTTACACTTGAACTGAATTACAAAACAGAACAGAGTCACACAAGCAGAAAACACACTATGGCTGCTTAAGGGGAAAGGTGAGGTGGGGTGATACATAAAACAAGAGTTTAAAATTAGCTCAGATACCGTTCCATAAACCCAATATGTAACAGACAAGACCTACTCCTTGCTTAGAGAACTGGACTCAACACGCCCGATTCACCGCACAAGAATATATCTGACTAGTATTAATCTTAAAACCTATGTATTGATATCTCTCTGTTAGTGTGTCAAGTGGGTGTAAAGCGACATAAACACAGCCGTGAAAAGCAGCTAAACCCCATTATAAAAATAAATTACTTTTAAAAACCCATGAAACAAAGACAGGGAAAGAGAGAGAAATTCTTACACAATTCGTTGAGGGGCTGTGATGCAACCTGAATTGACCATATCTAGACCCACAGCTGGATGAGACATAAGGGTGGACACTCTTGGGGTTGAGAGGTTTGGTGAGGTTGGGTGAGCAAACGCAGACCCTTTAAAGTAATACTGCGTGCTACCCATCGCATGGGTCCCAAATCTCCAGGTTCAAGGGCATCTTCCTAAATCAAAAACATGCATGAGAAACCCAGAAGATGGTACACCATGTGATGGGGAAAGGTTTCTAAAATGCACCTCATTTCTCATCTTCTTGTGCTCGGGTTGGCCATTCCAGCCACTTTACTAGCAATCTCCCTACTTGGAGCATCAGCACCTTTAACCTCCTGTTCCGTACAGGTTGCAATTTGTCCTGAGGATGAACGGGAAGATGGGGAACCAATGAGAGACTAGCTCTTGGTGTTGGGACAGGCACAGGTCACTCTATTTTCCCATCAGGAAGAAGAATTAACCACAGGCTCAGCCTGCCCCCCGGAACCAGAACAGGACCTGAAGCCATCCTGAGCTTTTGCGGCCAGCTCCCTAAAAAAGCGAGTTGTAAAATGGAGCTTCAGGGCACTGCAATTCACAAACCTGCGGAGTTATAAATGATAACTCTCATCCACAAATATATTGAGGGAAGGCAAAGAAGAGGATTTGAAATCAAGGCAGAATTGCAGGAAACAGATTTCAGGAGGTAGATTCGAATCGCCTTTAAAGCACATGAAAAGCGGCAAAACGTTGACAATGATGCCCTTGGCCAAAAAGGGCTTATGCGTTTTTTCCTGAATATATTCAGGAAAAAACGCATAAGCCCTTTTTGGCCAACCAAGCAACCTGGAAAGGCAAATCAGCGCTACAAAGAAGTCTCGCTTCCCATCGGTCAAAAGGGCCATGCTGAAAAAAGTGTCAAAACCAGAAATGCAGGAAAGGCCATGGAGAAATGGGAGCCTTGCTACACTGATGGGCGGGATGTAAATTGCCAAGAGCCACTCTGGAGAAGGGTATGGTGTGTCCTGAAACATCTAAAAAACACAGCTTAGAGAGCATAGGGCACTTCCACGCATGGGGGTATAAAGTGGGAAAATTGAAAATCAGCAAGACACAGGCACCCCAAAGTTTAGGGCTGCTCTGTTGACAAGGACCTCCACTTCATTCCACCTTAAATATCCCAAGAAAGCGAAAAATGGATAAAGAAGTGGTGGTCCTTATGTACAATGGAATATCACTCAGCCATGAAATCAATGTCATAAGGCTAGCAGCAGCATGATGAGTGGATTTAGGTACGACGATTCTAAGTGAAATAAGTCACACAGAAAAGGACACTTCTCATAAGGTGTCACTTATAGAGGGACTGTAAAAACCGTTACACTTGAACTGAATTACAAAACAGAACAGAGTCACACAACCAGAAAACACACTATGGCTGCTTAAGGGGAAAGGTGAGGTGGGGTGATACATAAAACAAGAGTTTCAAATTAGCTCAGATACCGTTCCATAAACCCAATATGTAACAGACAAGACCTACTCCTTGCTCAGAGAACTGGACTCAACACGCCCGATTCACCGCACAAGAATATATCTGACTAGTAATAATCTTAAAACCTATGTATTGATATCTCTCTGTTAGTGTGTCAAGTGGGTGTAAAGCGACATAAACACAGCCGTGAAAAGCAGCTAAACCCCATTATAAAAATAAATTACTTTTAAAAACCCATGAAACAAAGACAGGGAAAGAGAGAGAAATTCTTACACAATTCGTTGAGGGGCTGTGATGCAACCTGAATTGACCATATCTAGACCCACAGCTGGATGAGACATAAGGGTGGACACTCTTGGGGCTGAGAGGTTTGGTGAGGTTGGGTGAGCAAACGCAGACCCTTTAAAGTAATACTGCGTGCTACCCATCGCATGGGTCCCAAATCTCCAGGTTCAAGGGCATCTTCCTAAATCAAAAACATGCATGAGAAACCCAGAAGATGGTACACCATGTGATGGGGAAAGGTTTCTAAAATGCACCTCATTTCTCATCTTCTTGTGCTCGGGTTGGCCATTCCAGCCACTTTACTAGCAATCTCCCTACTTGGAGCATCAGCACCTTTAACCTCCTGTTCCGTACAGGTTGCAATTTGTCCTGAGGATGAACGGGAAGATGGGGAACCAATGAGAGACTAGCTCTTGGTGTTGGGACAGGCACAGGTCACTCTATTTTCCCATCAGGAAGAAGAATTAACCACAGGCTCAGCCTGCCCCCCGGAACCAGAACAGGACCTGAAGCCATCCTGAGCTTTTGCGGCCAGCTCCCTAAAAAAGCGAGTTGTAAAATGGAGCTTCAGGGCACTGCAATTCACAAACCTGCGGAGTTATAAATGATAACTCTCATCCACAAATATATTGAGGGAAGGCAAAGAAGAGGATTTGAAATCAAGGCAGAATTGCAGGAAACAGATTTCAGGAGGTAGATTCGAATCGCCTTTAAAGCACATGAAAAGCGGCAAAACGTTGACAATGATGCCCTTGGCCAAAAAGGGCTTATGCGTTTTTTCCTGAATATATTCAGGAAAAAACGCATAAGCCCTTTTTGGCCAACCAAGCAACCTGGAAAGGCAAATCAGCGCTACAAAGAAGTCTCGCTTCCCATCGGTCAAAAGGGCCATGCTGAAAAAAGTGTCAAAACCAGAAATGCAGGAAAGGCCATGGAGAAATGGGAGCCTTGCTACACTGATGGGCGGGATGTAAATTGCCAAGAGCCACTCTGGAGAAGGGTATGGTGTGTCCTGAAACATCTAAAAAACACAGCTTAGAGAGCATAGGGCACTTCCACGCATGGGGGTATAAAGTGGGAAAATTGAAAATCAGCAAGACACAGGCACCCCAAAGTTTAGGGCTGCTCTGTTGACAAGGACCTCCACTTCATTCCACCTTAAATATCCCAAGAAAGCGAAAAATGGATAAAGAAGTGGTGGTCCTTATGTACAATGGAATATCACTCAGCCATGAAATCAATGTCATAAGGCTAGCAGCAGCATGATGAGTGGATTTAGGTACGACGATTCTAAGTGAAATAAGTCACACAGAAAAGGACACTTCTCATAAGGTGTCACTTATAGAGGGACTGTAAAAACCGTTACAATTGAACTGAATTACAAAACAGAACAGAGTCACACAACCAGAAAACACACTATGGCTGCTTAAGGGGAAAGGTGAGGTGGGGTGATACATAAAACAAGAGTTTCAAATTAGCTCAGATACCGTTCCATAAACCCAATATGTAACAGACAAGACCTACTCCTTGCTCAGAGAACTGGACTCAACACGCCCGATTCACCGCACAAGAATATATCTGACTAGTAATAATCTTAAAACCTATGTATTGATATCTCTCTGTTAGTGTGTCAAGTGGGTGTAAAGCGACATAAACACAGCCGTGAAAAGCAGCTAAACCCCATTATAAAAATAAATTACTTTTAAAAACCCATGAAACAAAGACAGGGAAAGAGAGAGAAATTCTTACACAATTCGTTGAGGGGCTGTGATGCAACCTGAATTGACCATATCTAGACCCACAGCTGGATGAGACATAAGGGTGGACACTCTTGGGGCTGAGAGGTTTGGTGAGGTTGGGTGAGCAAACGCAGACCCTTTAAAGTAATACTGCGTGCTACCCATCGCATGGGTCCCAAATCTCCAGGTTCAAGGGCATCTTCCTAAATCAAAAACATGCATGAGAAACCCAGAAGATGGTACACCATGTGATGGGGAAAGGTTTCTAAAATGCACCTCATTTCTCATCTTCTTGTGCTCGGGTTGGCCATTCCAGCCACTTTACTAGCAATCTCCCTACTTGGAGCATCAGCACCTTTAACCTCCTGTTCCGTACAGGTTGCAATTTGTCCTGAGGATGAACGGGAAGACGGGGAACCAATGAGAGACTAGCTCTTGGTGTTGGGACAGGCACAGGTCACTCTATTTTCCCATCAGGAAGAAGAATTAACCACAGGCTCAGCCTGCCCCCCGGAACCAGAACAGGACCTGAAGCCATCCTGCGCTTTTGCGGCCAGCTCCCTAAAAAAGCGAGTTGTAAAATGGAGCTTCAGGGCACTGCAATTCACAAACCTGCGGAGTTATAAATGATAACTCTCATCCACAAATATATTGAGGGAAGGCAAAGAAGAGGATTTGAAATCAAGGCAGAATTGCAGGAAACAGATTTCAGGAGGTAGATTCGAATCGCCTTTAAAGCACATGAAAAGCGGCAAAACGTTGACAATGATGCCCTTGGCCAAAAAGGGCGTATGCGTTTTTTCCTGAATATATTCAGGAAAAAACGCATACGCCCTTTTTGGCCAACCAAGCAACCTGGAAAGGCAAATCAGCGCTACAAAGAAGTCTCGCTTCCCATCGGTCAAAAGGGCCATGCTGAAAAAAGTGTCAAAACCAGAAATGCAGGAAAGGCCATGGAGAAATGGGAGCCTTGCTACACTGATGGGCGGGATGTAAATTGCCAAGAGCCACTCTGGAGAAGGGTACGGTGTGTCCTGAAACATCTAAAAAACACAGCTTAGAGAGCATAGGGCACTTCCACGCATGGGGGTATAAAGTGGGAAAATTGAAAATCAGCAAGACACAGGCACCCCAAAGTTTAGGGCTGCTCTGTTGACAAGGACCTCCACTTCATTCCACCTTAAATATCCCAAGAAAGCGAAAAATGGATAAAGAAGTGGTGGTCCTTATGTACAATGGAATATCACTCAGCCATGAAATAAATGTCATAAGGCTAGCAGCAGCATGATGAGTGGATTTAGGTACGACGATTCTAAGTGAAATAAGTCACACAGAAAAGGACACTTCTCATAAGGTGTCACTTATAGAGGGACTGTAAAAACCGTTACACTTGAACTGAATTACAAAACAGAACAGAGTCACACAAGCAGAAAACACACTATGGCTGCTTAAGGGGAAAGGTGAGGTGGGGTGATACATAAAACAAGAGTTTCAAATTAGCTCAGATACCGTTCCATAAACCCAATATGTAACAGACAAGACCTACTCCTTGCTTAGAGAACTGGACTCAACACGCCCGATTCACCGCACAAGAATATATCTGACTAGTATTAATCTTAAAACCTATGTATTGATATCTCTCTGTTAGTGTGTCAAGTGGGTGTAAAGCGACATAAACACAGCCGTGAAAAGCAGCTAAACCCCATTATAAAAATAAATTACTTTTAAAAACCCATGAAACAAAGACAGGGAAAGAGAGAGAAATTCTTACACAATTCGTTGAGGGGCTGTGATGCAACCTGAATTGACCATATCTAGACCCACAGCTGGATGAGACATAAGGGTGGACACTCTTGGGGTTGAGAGGTTTGGTGAGGTTGGGTGAGCAAACGCAGACCCTTTAAAGTAATACTGCGTGCTACCCATCGCATGGGTCCCAAATCTCCAGGTTCAAGGGCATCTTCCTAAATCAAAAACATGCATGAGAAACCCAGAAGATGGTACACCATGTGATGGGGAAAGGTTTCTAAAATGCACCTCATTTCTCATCTTCTTGTGCTCGGGTTGGCCATTCCAGCCACTTTACTAGCAATCTCCCTACTTGGAGCATCAGCACCTTTAACCTCCTGTTCCGTACAGGTTGTAATTTGTCCTGAGGATGAACGGGAAGATGGGGAACCAATGAGAGACTAGCTCTTGGTGTTGGGACAGGCACAGGTCACTCTATTTTCCCATCAGGAAGAAGAATTAACCACAGGCTCAGCCTGCCCCCCGGAACCAGAACAGGACCTGAAGCCATCCTGCGCTTTTGCGGCCAGCTCCCTAAAAAAGCGAGTTGTAAAATGGAGCTTCAGGGCACTGCAATTCACAAACCTGCGGAGTTATAAATGATAACTCTCATCCACAAATATATTGAGGGAAGGCAAAGAAGAGGATTTGAAATCAAGGCAGAATTGCAGGAAACAGATTTCAGGAGGTAGATTCGAATCGCCTTTAAAGCACATGAAAAGCGGCAAAACGTTGACAATGATGCCCTTGGCCAAAAAGGGCTTATGCGTTTTTTCCTGAATATATTCAGGAAAAAACGCATAAGCCCTTTTTGGCCAACCAAGCAACCTGGAAAGGCAAATCAGCGCTACAAAGAAGTCTCGCTTCCCATCGGTCAAAAGGGCCATGCTGAAAAAAGTGTCAAAACCAGAAATGCAGGAAAGGCCATGGAGAAATGGGAGCCTTGCTACACTGGTGGGCGGGATGTAAATTGCCAAGAGCCACTCTGGAGAAGGGTACGGTGTGTCCTGAAACATCTAAAAAACACAGCTTAGAGAGCATAGGGCACTTCCACGCATGGGGGTATAAAGTGGGAAAATTGAAAATCAGCAAGACACAGGCACCCCAAAGTTTAGGGCTGCTCTGTTGACAAGGACCTCCACTTCATTCCACCTTAAATATCCCAGGAAAGCGAAAAATGGATAAAAAATTTGAGGTCCATATGTACAATGGAATATCCCTCAGCCATGAAATCAGTCATAAGGCTAGTAGCAGCATGATGAGTGGATTTAGGTACGACGATTCTAAGTGAAATAAGTCACACAGAAAAGGACATTTCTCATAAGGTGTCACTTATAGAGGGAATGTAAAAACCGTTACACTTGATCTGAATTACAAAACAGAACAGAGTCACACAAGCAGAAAACACACTATGGCTGCTTAACGGGAAAGGTGAGGTGGGGTGATACATAAAACAAGAGTTTCAAATTAGCTCAGATACCGTTCCATAAACCCAATATGTAACAGACAAGACCTACTCCTTGCTCAGAGAACTGGACTCAACACGCCCGATTCACCGCACAAGAATATATCTGACTACTAATAATCTTAAAACCTATGTATTGATATCTCTCTGTTAGTGTGTCAAGTGGGTGTAAAGCGGCATAAACACAGCCGTGAAAAGCAGCTAAACCCCATTATAAAAATAAATTACTTTTAAAAACCCATGAAACAAAGAGAGGGAAAGAGAGAGAAATTCTTACACAATTGGTTCAGGGGCTGTGATGCAACCTGAATTGACCATATCTAGACCCACTGCTGGATGAGACATAAGGGTGGACACTCTTGGGGCTGAGAGGTTTGGTGAGGTTGGGTGAGCAAACGCAGACCCTTTAAAGTAATACTGCGTGCTACCCATCGCATGGGTCCCAAATCTCCAGGTTCAAGGGCATCTTCCTAAATCAAAAACATGCATGAGAAACCCAGAAGATGGTACACCATGTGATGGGGAAAGGTTTCTAAAATGCACCTCATTTCTCATCTTCTTGTGCTCGGGTTGGCCATTCCAGCCACTTTACTAGCAATCTCCCTACTTGGAGCATCAGCACCTTTAACCTCCTGTTCCGTACAGGTTGCAATTTGTCCTGAGGATGAACGGGAAGACGGGGAACCAATGAGAGACTAGCTCTTGGTGTTGGGACAGGCACAGGTCACTCTATTTTCCCATCAGGAAGAAGAATTAACCACAGGCTCAGCCTGCCCCCCGGAACCAGAACAGGACCTGAAGCCATCCTGAGCTTTTGCGGCCAGCTCCCTAAAAAAGCGAGTTGTAAAATGGAGCTTCAGGGCACTGCAATTCACAAACCTGCGGAGTTATAAATGATAACTCTCATCCACAAATATATTGAGGGAAGGCAAAGAAGAGGATTTGAAATCAAGGCAGAATTGCAGGAAACAGATTTCAGGAGGTAGATTCGAATCGCCTTTAAAGCACATGAAAAGCGGCAAAACGTTGACAATGATGCCCTTGGCCAAAAAGGGCTTATGCGTTTTTTCCTGAATATATTCAGGAAAAAACGCATAAGCCCTTTTTGGCCAACCAAGCAACCTGGAAAGGCAAATCAGCGCTACAAAGAAGTCTCGCTTCCCATCGGTCAAAAGGGCCATGCTGAAAAAAGTGTCAAAACCAGAAATGCAGGAAAGGCCATGGAGAAATGGGAGCCTTGCTACACTGATGGGCGGGATGTAAATTGCCAAGAGCCACTCTGGAGAAGGGTACGGTGTGTCCTGAAACATCTAAAAAACACAGCTTAGAGAGCATAGGGCACTTCCACGCATGGGGGTATAAAGTGGGAAAATTGAAAATCAGCAAGACACAGGCACCCCAAAGTTTAGGGCTGCTCTGTTGACAAGGACCTCCACTTCATTCCACCTTAAATATCCCAAGAAAGCGAAAAATGGATAAAGAAGTGGTGGTCCTTATGTACAATGGAATATCACTCAGCCATGAAATCAATGTCATAAGGCTAGCAGCAGCATGATGAGTGGATTTAGGTACGACGATTCTAAGTGAAATAAGTCACACAGAAAAGGACACTTCTCATAAGGTGTCACTTATAGAGGGACTGTAAAAACCGTTACACTTGAACTGAATTACAAAACAGAACAGAGTCACACAACCAGAAAACACACTATGGCTGCTTAAGGGGAAAGGTGAGGTGGGGTGATACATAAAACAAGAGTTTCAAATTAGCTCAGATACCGTTCCATAAACCCAATATGTAACAGACAAGACCTACTCCTTGCTCAGAGAACTGGACTCAACACGCCCGATTCACCGCACAAGAATATATCTGACTAGTAATAATCTTAAAACCTATGTATTGATATCTCTCTGTTAGTGTGTCAAGTGGGTGTAAAGCGACATAAACACAGCCGTGAAAAGCAGCTAAACCCCATTATAAAAATAAATTACTTTTAAAAACCCATGAAACAAAGACAGGGAAAGAGAGAGAAATTCTTACACAATTCGTTGAGGGGCTGTGATGCAACCTGAATTGACCATATCTAGACCCACAGCTGGATGAGACATAAGGGTGGACACTCTTGGGGCTGAGAGGTTTGGTGAGGTTGGGTGAGCAAACGCAGACCCTTTAAAGTAATACTGCGTGCTACCCATCGCATGGGTCCCAAATCTCCAGGTTCAAGGGCATCTTCCTAAATCAAAAACATGCATGAGAAACCCAGAAGATGGTACACCATGTGATGGGGAAAGGTTTCTAAAATGCACCTCATTTCTTATCTTCTTGTGCTCGGGTTGGCCATTCCAGCCACTTTACTAGCAATCTCCCTACTTGGAGCATCAGCACCTTTAACCTCCTGTTCCGTACAGGTTGCAATTTGTCCTGAGGATGAACGGGAAGACGGGGAACCAATGAGAGACTAGCTCTTGGTGTTGGGACAGGCACAGGTCACTCTATTTTCCCATCAGGAAGAAGAATTAACCACAGGCTCAGCCTGCCCCCCGGAACCAGAACAGGACCTGAAGCCATCCTGCGCTTTTGCGGCCAGCTCCCTAAAAAAGCGAGTTGTAAAATGGAGCTTCAGGGCACTGCAATTCACAAACCTGCGGAGTTATAAATGATAACTCTCATCCACAAATATATTGAGGGAAGGCAAAGAAGAGGATTTGAAATCAAGGCAGAATTGCAGGAAACAGATTTCAGGAGGTAGATTCGAATCGCCTTTAAAGCACATGAAAAGCGGCAAAACGTTGACAATCATGCCCTTGGCCAAAAAGGGCGTATGCGTTTTTTCCTGAATATATTCAGGAAAAAACGCATACGCCCTTTTTGGCCAACCAAGCAACCTGTAAAGGCAAATCAGCGCTACAAAGAAGTCTCGCTTCCCATCGGTCAAAAGGGCCATGCTGAAAAAAGTGTCAAAACCAGAAATGCAGGAAAGGCCATGGAGAAATGGGAGCCTTGCTACACTGGTGGGCGGGATGTAAATTGCCAAGAGCCACTCTGGAGAAGGGTACGGTGTGTCCTGAAACATCTAAAAAACACAGCTTAGAGAGCATAGGGCACTTCCACGCATGGGGGTATAAAGTGGGAAAATTGAAAATCAGCAAGACACAGGCACCCCAAAGTTTAGGGCTGCTCTGTTGACAAGGACCTCCACTTCATTCCACCTTAAATATCCCAGGAAAGCGAAAAATGGATAAAAAATTTGAGGTCCATATGTACAATGGAATATCCCTCAGCCATGAAATCAGTCATAAGGCTAGTAGCAGCATGATGAGTGGATTTAGGTACGACGATTCTAAGTGAAATAAGTCACACAGAAAAGGACACTTCTCATAAGGTGTCACTTATAGAGGGAATGTAAAAACCGTTACACTTGATCTGAATTACAAAACAGAACAGAGTCACACAAGCAGAAAACACACTATGGCTGCTTAACGGGAAAGGTGAGGTGGGGTGATACATAAAACAAGAGTTTCAAATTAGCTCAGATACCGTTCCATAAACCCAATATGTAACAGACAAGACCTACTCCTTGCTCAGAGAACTGGACTCAACACGCCCGATTCACCGCACAAGAATATATCTGACTACTAATAATCTTAAAACCTATGTATTGATATCTCTCTGTTAGTGTGTCAAGTGGGTGTAAAGCGGCATAAACACAGCCGTGAAAAGCAGCTAAACCCCATTATAAAAATAAATTACTTTTAAAAACCCATGAAACAAAGAGAGGGAAAGAGAGAGAAATTCTTACACAATTGGTTCAGGGGCTGTGATGCAACCTGAATTGACCATATCTAGACCCACTGCTGGATGAGACATAAGGGTGGACACTCTTGGGGCTGAGAGATTTGGTGAGGTTGGGTGAGCAAACGCAGACCCTTTAAAGTAATACTGCGTGCTACCCATCGCATGGGTCCCAAATCTCCAGGTTCAAGGGCATCTTCCTAAATCAAAAACATGCATGAGAAACCCAGAAGATGGTACACCATGTGATGGGGAAAGGTTTCTAAAATGCACCTCATTTCTCATCTTCTTGTGCTCGGGTTGGCCATTCCAGCCACTTTACTAGCAATCTCCCTACTTGGAGCATCAGCACCTTTAACCTCCTGTTCCGTACAGGTTGCAATTTGTCCTGAGGATGAACGGGAAGACGGGGAACCAATGAGAGACTAGCTCTTGGTGTTGGGACAGGCACAGGTCACTCTATTTTCCCATCAGGAAGAAGAATTAACCACAGGCTCAGCCTGCCCCCCGGAACCAGAACAGGACCTGAAGCCATCCTGAGCTTTTGCGGCCAGCTCCCTAAAAAAGCGAGTTGTAAAATGGAGCTTCAGGGCACTGCAATTCACAAACCTGCGGAGTTATAAATGATAACTCTCATCCACAAATATATTGAGGGAAGGCAAAGAAGAGGATTTGAAATCAAGGCAGAATTGCAGGAAACAGATTTCAGGAGGTAGATTCGAATCGCCTTTAAAGCACATGAAAAGCGGCAAAACGTTGACAATGATGCCCTTGGCCAAAAAGGGCTTATGCGTTTTTTCCTGAATATATTCAGGAAAAAACGCATAAGCCCTTTTTGGCCAACCAAGCAACCTGGAAAGGCAAATCAGCGCTACAAAGAAGTCTCGCTTCCCATCGGTCAAAAGGGCCATGCTGAAAAAAGTGTCAAAACCAGAAATGCAGGAAAGGCCATGGAGAAATGGGAGCCTTGCTACACTGATGGGCGGGATGTAAATTGCCAAGAGCCACTCTGGAGAAGGGTACGGTGTGTCCTGAAACATCTAAAAAACACAGCTTAGAGAGCATAGGGCACTTCCACGCATGGGGGTATAAAGTGGGAAAATTGAAAATCAGCAAGACACAGGCACCCCAAAGTTTAGGGCTGCTCTGTTGACAAGGACCTCCACTTCATTCCACCTTAAATATCCCAAGAAAGCGAAAAATGGATAAAGAAGTGGTGGTCCTTATGTACAATGGAATATCACTCAGCCATGAAATCAATGTCATAAGGCTAGCAGCAGCATGATGAGTGGATTTAGGTACGACGATTCTAAGTGAAATAAGTCACACAGAAAAGGACACTTCTCATAAGGTGTCACTTATAGAGGGACTGTAAAAACCGTTACACTTGAACTGAATTACAAAACAGAACAGAGTCACACAAGCAGAAAACACACTATGGCTGCTTAAGGGGAAAGGTGAGGTGGGGTGATACATAAAACAAGAGTTTCAAATTAGCTCAGATACCGTTCCATAAACCCAATATGTAACAGACAAGACCTACTCCTTGCTCAGAGAACTGGACTCAACACGCCCGATTCACCGCACAAGTATATATCTGACTAGTAATAATCTTAAAACCTATGTATTGATATCTCTCTGTTAGTGTGTCAAGTGGGTGTAAAGCGACATAAACACAGCCGTGAAAAGCAGCTAAACCCCATTATAAAAATAAATTACTTTTAAAAACCCATGAAACAAAGACAGGGAAAGAGAGAGAAATTCTTACACAATTCGTTGAGGGGCTGTGATGCAACCTGAATTGACCATATCTAGACCCACAGCTGGATGAGACATAAGGGTGGACACTCTTGGGGCTGAGAGGTTTGGTGAGGTTGGGTGAGCAAACGCAGACCCTTTAAAGTAATACTGCGTGCTACCCATCGCATGGGTCCCAAATCTCCAGGTTCAAGGGCATCTTCCTAAATCAAAAACATGCATGAGAAACCCAGAAGATGGTACACCATGTGATGGGGAAAGGTTTCTAAAATGCACCTCATTTCTCATCTTCTTGTGCTCGGGTTGGCCATTCCAGCCACTTTACTAGCAATCTCCCTACTTGGAGCATCAGCACCTTTAACCTCCTGTTCCGTACAGGTTGCAATTTGTCCTGAGGATGAACGGGAAGACGGGGAACCAATGAGAGACTAGCTCTTGGTGTTGGGACAGGCACAGGTCACTCTATTTTCCCATCAGGAAGAAGAATTAACCACAGGCTCAGCCTGCCCCCCGGAACCAGAACAGGACCTGAAGCCATCCTGCGCTTTTGCGGCCAGCTCCCTAAAAAAGCGAGTTGTAAAATGGAGCTTCAGGGCACTGCAATTCACAAACCTGCGGAGTTATAAATGATAACTCTCATCCACAAATATATTGAGGGAAGGCAAAGAAGAGGATTTGAAATCAAGGCAGAATTGCAGGAAACAGATTTCAGGAGGTAGATTCGAATCGCCTTTAAAGCACATGAAAAGCGGCAAAACGTTGACAATGATGCCCTTGGCCAAAAAGGGCGTATGCGTTTTTTCCTGAATATATTCAGGAAAAAACGCATACGCCCTTTTTGGCCAACCAAGCAACCTGTAAAGGCAAATCAGCGCTACAAAGAAGTCTCGCTTCCCATCGGTCAAAAGGGCCATGCTGAAAAAAGTGTCAAAACCAGAAATGCAGGAAAGGCCATGGAGAAATGGGAGCCTTGCTACACTGGTGGGTGGGATGTAAATTGCCAAGAGCCACTCTGGAGAAGGGTACGGTGTGTCCTGAAACATCTAAAAAACACAGCTTAGAGAGCATAGGGCACTTCCACGCATGGGGGTATAAAGTGGGAAAATTGAAAATCAGCAAGACACAGGCACCCCAAAGTTTGGGCTGCTCTGTTGACAAGGACCTCCACTTCATTCCACCTTAAATATCCCAGGAAAGCGAAAAATGGATAAAAAATTTGAGGTCCATATGTACAATGGAATATCCCTCAGCCATGAAATCAGTCATAAGGCTAGTAGCAGCATGATGAGTGGATTTAGGTACGACGATTCTAAGTGAAATAAGTCACACAGAAAAGGACACTTCTCATAAGGTGTCACTTATAGAGGGAATGTAAAAACCGTTACACTTGATCTGAATTACAAAACAGAACAGAGTCACACAAGCAGAAAACACACTATGGCTGCTTAACGGGAAAGGTGAGGTGGGGTGATACATAAAACAAGAGTTTCAAATTAGCTCAGATACCGTTCCATAAACCCAATATGTAACAGACAAGACCTACTCCTTGCTCAGAGAACTGGACTCAACACGCCCGATTCACCGCACAAGAATATATCTGACTACTAATAATCTTAAAACCTATGTATTGATATCTCTCTGTTAGTGTGTCAAGTGGGTGTAAAGCGGCATAAACACAGCCGTGAAAAGCAGCTAAACCCCATTATAAAAATAAATTACTTTTAAAAACCCATGAAACAAAGAGAGGGAAAGAGAGAGAAATTCTTACACAATTGGTTCAGGGGCTGTGATGCAACCTGAATTGACCATATCTAGACCCACTGCTGGATGAGACATAAGGGTGGACACTCTTGGGGCTGAGAGGTTTGGTGAGGTTGGGTGAGCAAACGCAGACCCTTTAAAGTAATACTGCGTGCTACCCATCGCATGGGTCCCAAATCTCCAGGTTCAAGGGCATCTTCCTAAATCAAAAACATGAATGAGAAACCCAGAAGATGGTACACCGTGTGATGGGGAAAGGTTTCTAAAATGCACCTCATTTCTCATCTTCTTGTGCTCGGGTTGGCCATTCCAGCCACTTTACTAGCAATCTCCCTACTTGGAGCATCAGCACCTTTAACATCCTGTTCCGTACAGGTTGCAATTTGTCCTGAGGATGAACGGGAAGACGGGGAACCAATGAGAGACTAGCTCTTGGTGTTGGGACAGGCACAGGTCACTCTATTTTCCCATCAGGAAGAAGAATTAACCACAGGCTCAGCTTGCCCCCTGGAACCAGAACAGGACCTGAAGCCATCCTGCGCTTTTGCGGCCAGCTCCCTAAAAAAGCGAGTTGTAAAATGGAGCTTCAGGGCACTGCAATTCACAAACCTGCGGAGTTATAAATGATAACTCTCATCCACAAATATATTGAGGGAAGACAAAGAAGAGGATTTGAAATCAAGGCAGAATTGCAGGAAACAGATTTCAGGAGGTAGATTCGAATCGCCTTTAAAGCACATGAAAAGCGGCAAAACGTTGACAATGATGCCCTTGGCCAAAAAGGGCGTATGCGTTTTTTCCTGAATATATTCAGGAAAAAACGCATACGCCCTTTTTGGCCAACCAAGCAACCTGGAAAGGCAAATCAGCGCTACAAAGAAGTCTCGCTTCCCATCGGTCAAAAGGGCCATGCTGAAAAAAGTGTCAAAACCATAAATGCAGGAAAGGCCATGGAGAAATGGGAGCCTTGCTACACTGATGGGTGGGATGTAAATTGCCAAGAGCCACTCTGGAGAAGGGTACGGTGTGTCCTGAAACGTCTAAAAAACACAGCTTAGAGAGCATAGGGCACTTCCACGCATGGGGGTATAAAGTGGGAAAATTGAAAATCAGCAAGACACAGGCACCCCAAAGTTTAGGGCTGCTCTGTTGACAAGGACCTCCACTTCATTCCACCTTAAATATCCCAAGAAAGCAAAAAATGGATAAGAAGTGGTGGTCCTTATGTACAATGGAATATCACTCAGCCATGAAATCAATGTCATAAGGCTAGTAGCAGCATGATGAGTGGATTTAGGTACGACGATTCTAAGTGAAATAAGTCACACAGAAAAGGACACTTCTCATAAGGTGTCACTTATAGAGGGAATGTAAAAACCGTTACACTTGAACTGAATTACAAAACAGAACAGAGTCACACAAGCAGAAAACACACTATGGCTGCTTAACGGGAAAGGTGAGGTGGGGTGATACATAAAACAAGAGTTTCAAATTAGCTCAGATACCGTTCCATAAACCCAATATGTAACAGACAAGACCTACTCCTTGCTCAGAGAACTGGACTCAACACGCCCGATTCACCGCACAAGAATATATCTGACTAGTAATAATCTTAAAACCTATGTATTGATATCTCTCTGTTAGTGTGTCAAGTGGGTGTAAAGCGGCATAAACACAGCCGTGAAAAGCAGCTAAACCCCATTATAAAAATAAATTACTTTTAAAAACCCATGAAACAAAGACAGGGAAAGAGAGAGAAATTCTTACACAATTCGTTCAGGGGCTGTGATGCAACCTGGATTGACCATATCTAGACCCACAGCTGGATGAGACATAAGGGTGGACACTCTTGGGGCTGAGAGGTTTGGTGAGGTTGGGTGAGCAAACGCAGACCCTTTAAAGTAATACTGCGTGCTACCCATCGCATGGGTCCCAAATCTCCAGGTTCAAGGGCATCTTCCTAAATCAAAAACATGCATGAGAAACCCAGAAGATGGTACACCATGTGATGGGGAAAGGTTTCTAAAATGCACCTCATTTCTCATCTTCTTGTGCTCGGGTTGGCCATTCCAGCCACTTTACTAGCAATCTCCCTACTTGGAGCATCAGCACCCTTAACCTCCTGTTCCGTACAGGTTGCAATTTGTCCTGAGGATGAACGGGAAGACGGGGAACCAATGAGAGACTAGCTCTTGGTGTTGGGACAGGCACAGGTCACTCTATTTTCCCATCAGGAAGAAGAATTAACCACAGGCTCAGCCTGCTCCCTGGAACCAGAACAGGACCTGAAGCCATCCTGAGCTTTTGCGGCCAGCTCCCTAAAAAAGCGAGTTGTAAAATGGAGCTTCAGGGCACTGCAATTCACAAACCTGCGGAGTTATAAATGATAACTCTCATCCACAAATATATTGAGGGAAGGCAAAGAAGAGGATTTGAAATCAAGGCAGAATTGCAGGAAACAGATTTCAGGAGGTAGATTCGAATCGCCTTTAAAGCACATGAAAAGCGGCAAAACGTTGACAATGATGCCCTTGGCCAAAAAGGGCTTATGCGTTTTTTCCTGAATATATTCAGGAAAAAACGCATAAGCCCTTTTTGGCCAACCAAGCAACCTGGAAAGGCAAATCAGCGCTACAAAGAAGTCTCGCTTCCCATCGGTCAAAAGGGCCATGCTGAAAAAAGTGTCAAAACCAGAAATGCAGGAAAGGCCATGGAGAAATGGGAGCCTTGCGACACTGATGGGCGGGATGTAAATTGCCAAGAGCCACTCTGGAGAAGGGTACGGTGTGTCCTGAAACATCTAAAAAACACAGCTTAGAGAGCATAGGGCACTTCCACGCATGGGGGTATAAAGTGGGAAAATTGAAAATCAGCAAGACACAGGCACCCCAAAGTTTAGGGCTGCTCTGTTGACAAGGACCTCCACTTCATTCCACCTTAAATATCCCAAGAAAGCGAAAAATGGATAAAGAAGTGGTGGTCCTTATGTACAATGGAATATCACTCAGCCATGAAATCAATGTCATAAGGCTAGCAGCAGCATGATGAGTGGATTTAGGTACGACGATTCTAAGTGAAATAAGTCACACAGAAAAGGACACTTCTCATAAGGTGTCACTTATAGAGGGACTGTAAAAACCGTTACACTTGAACTGAATTACAAAACAGAACAGAGTCACACAAGCAGAAAACACACTATGGCTGCTTAAGGGGAAAGGTGAGGTGGGGTGATACATAAAACAAGAGTTTCAAATTAGCTCAGATACCGTTCCATAAACCCAATATGTAACAGACAAGACCTACTCCTTGCTCAGAGAACTGGACTCAACACGCCCGATTCACCGCACAAGTATATATCTGACTAGTAATAATCTTAAAACCTATGTATTGATATCTCTCTGTTAGTGTGTCAAGTGGGTGTAAAGCGACATAAACACAGCCGTGAAAAGCAGCTAAACCCCATTATAAAAATAAATTACTTTTAAAAACCCATGAAACAAAGACAGGGAAAGAGAGAGAAATTCTTACACAATTCGTTGAGGGGCTGTGATGCAACCTGAATTGACCATATCTAGACCCACAGCTGGATGAGACATAAGGGTGGACACTCTTGGGGCTGAGAGGTTTGGTGAGGTTGGGTGAGCAAACGCAGACCCTTTAAAGTAATACTGCGTGCTACCCATCGCATAGGTCCCAAATCTCCAGGTTCAAGGGCATCTTCCTAAATCAAAAACATGCATGAGAAACCCAGAAGATGGTACACCATGTGATGGGGAAAGGTTTCTAAAATGCACCTCATTTCTCATCTTCTTGTGATCGGGTTGGCCATTCCAGCCACTTTACTAGCAATCTCCCTACTTGGAGCATCAGCACCTTTAACCTCCTGTTCCGTACAGGTTGCAATTTGTCCTGAGGATGAACGGGAAGACGGGGAACCAATGAGAGACTAGCTCTTGGTGTTGGGACAGGCACAGGTCACTCTATTTTCCCATCAGGAAGAAGAATTAACCACAGGCTCAGCCTGCCCCCCGGAACCAGAACAGGACCTGAAGCCATCCTGCGCTTTTGCGGCCAGCTCCCTAAAAAAGCGAGTTGTAAAATGGAGCTTCAGGGCACTGCAATTCACAAACCTGCGGAGTTATAAATGATAACTCTCATCCACAAATATATTGAGGGAAGGCAAAGAAGAGGATTTGAAATCAAGGCAGAATTGCAGGAAACAGATTTCAGGAGGTAGATTCGAATCGCCTTTAAAGCACATGAAAAGCGGCAAAACGTTGACAATGATGCCCTTGGCCAGAAAGGGCGTATGCGTTTTTTCCTGAATATATTCAGGAAAAAACGCATACGCCCTTTTTGGCCAACCAAGCAACCTGTAAAGGCAAATCAGCGCTACAAAGAAGTCTCGCTTCCCATCGGTCAAAAGGGCCATGCTGAAAAAAGTGTCAAAACCAGAAATGCAGGAAAGGCCATGGAGAAATGGGAGCCTTGCTACACTGGTGGGCGGGATGTAAATTGCCAAGAGCCACTCTGGAGAAGGGTACGGTGTGTCCTGAAACATCTAAAAAACACAGCTTAGAGAGCATAGGGCACTTCCACGCATGGGGGTATAAAGTGGGAAAATTGAAAATCAGCAAGACACAGGCACCCCAAAGTTTGGGCTGCTCTGTTGACAAGGACCTCCACTTCATTCCACCTTAAATATCCCAGGAAAGCGAAAAATGGATAAAAAATTTGAGGTCCATATGTACAATGGAATATCCCTCAGCCATGAAATCAGTCATAAGGCTAGTAGCAGCATGATGAGTGGATTTAGGTACGACGATTCTAAGTGAAATAAGTCACACAGAAAAGGACACTTCTCATAAGGTGTCACTTATAGAGGGAATGTAAAAACCGTTACACTTGATCTGAATTACAAAACAGAACAGAGTCACACAAGCAGAAAACACACTATGGCTGCTTAACGGGAAAGGTGAGGTGGGGTGATACATAAAACAAGAGTTTCAAATTAGCTCAGATACCGTTCCATAAACCCAATATGTAACAGACAAGACCTACTCCTTGCTCAGAGAACTGGACTCAACACGCCCGATTCACCGCACAAGAATATATCTGACTACTAATAATCTTAAAACCTATGTATTGATATCTCTCTGTTAGTGTGTCAAGTGGGTGTAAAGCGGTATAAACACAGCCGTGAAAAGCAGCTAAACCCCATTATAAAAATAAATTACTTTTAAAAACCCATGAAACAAAGACAGGGAAAGAGAGAGAAATTCTTACACAATTCGTTCAGGGGCTGTGTTGCAACCTGGATTGACCATATCTAGACCCACAGCTGGATGAGACATAAGGGTGGACACTCTTGGGGCTGAGAGGTTTGGTGAGGTTGGGTGAGCAAACGCAGACCCTTTAAAGTAATACTGCGTGCTACCCATCGCATGGGTCCCAAATCTCCAGGTTCAAGGGCATCTTCCTAAATCAAAAACATGCATGAGAAACCCAGAAGATGGTACACCATGTGATGGGGAAAGGTTTCTAAAATGCACCTCATTTCTCATCTTCTTGTGCTCGGGTTGGCCATTCCAGCCACTTTACTAGCAATCTCCCTACTTGGAGCATCAGCACCCTTAACCTCCTGTTCCGTACAGGTTGCAATTTGTCCTGAGGATGAACGGGAAGACGGGGAACCAATGAGAGACTAGCTCTTGGTGTTGGGACAGGCACAGGTCACTCTATTTTCCCATCAGGAAGAAGAATTAACCACAGGCTCAGCCTGCTCCCTGGAACCAGAACAGGACCTGAAGCCATCCTGAGCTTTTGCGGCCAGCTCCCTAAAAAAGCGAGTTGTAAAATGGAGCTTCAGGGCACTGCAATTCACAAACCTGCGGAGTTATAAATGATAACTCTCATCCACAAATATATTGAGGGAAGGCAAAGAAGAGGATTTGAAATCAAGGCAGAATTGCAGGAAACAGATTTCAGGAGGTAGATTCGAATCGCCTTTAAAGCACATGAAAAGCGGCAAAACGTTGACAATGATGCCCTTGGCCAAAAAGGGCTTATGCGTTTTTTCCTGAATATATTCAGGAAAAAACGCATAAGCCCTTTTTGGCCAACCAAGCAACCTGGAAAGGCAAATCAGCGCTACAAAGAAGTCTCGCTTCCCATCGGTCAAAAGGGCCATGCTGAAAAAAGTGTCAAAACCAGAAATGCAGGAAAGGCCATGGAGAAATGGGAGCCTTGCGACACTGATGGGCGGGATGTAAATTGCCAAGAGCCACTCTGGAGAAGGGTACGGTGTGTCCTGAAACATCTAAAAAACACAGCTTAGAGAGCATAGGGCACTTCCACGCATGGGGGTATAAAGTGGGAAAATTGAAAATCAGCAAGACACAGGCACCCCAAAGTTTAGGGCTGCTCTGTTGACAAGGACCTCCACTTCATTCCACCTTAAATATCCCAAGAAAGCGAAAAATGGATAAAGAAGTGGTGGTCCTTATGTACAATGGAATATCACTCAGCCATGAAATCAATGTCATAAGGCTAGCAGCAGCATGATGAGTGGATTTAGGTACGACGATTCTAAGTGAAATAAGTCACACAGAAAAGGACACTTCTCATAAGGTGTCACTTATAGAGGGACTGTAAAAACCGTTACACTTGAACTGAATTACAAAACAGAACAGAGTCACACAAGCAGAAAACACACTATGGCTGCTTAAGGGGAAAGGTGAGGTGGGGTGATACATAAAACAAGAGTTTCAAATTAGCTCAGATACCGTTCCATAAACCCAATATGTAACAGACAAGACCTACTCCTTGCTCAGAGAACTGGACTCAACACGCCCGATTCACCGCACAAGTATATATCTGACTAGTAATAATCTTAAAACCTATGTATTGATATCTCTCTGTTAGTGTGTCAAGTGGGTGTAAAGCGACATAAACACAGCCGTGAAAAGCAGCTAAACCCCATTATAAAAATAAATTACTTTTAAAAACCCATGAAACAAAGACAGGGAAAGAGAGAGAAATTCTTACACAATTCGTTGAGGGGCTGTGATGCAACCTGAATTGACCATATCTAGACCCACAGCTGGATGAGACATAAGGGTGGACACTCTTGGGGCTGAGAGGTTTGGTGAGGTTGGGTGAGCAAACGCAGACCCTTTAAAGTAATACTGCGTGCTACCCATCGCATAGGTCCCAAATCTCCAGGTTCAAGGGCATCTTCCTAAATCAAAAACATGCATGAGAAACCCAGAAGATGGTACACCATGTGATGGGGAAAGGTTTCTAAAATGCACCTCATTTCTCATCTTCTTGTGCTCGGGTTGGCCATTCCAGCCACTTTACTAGCAATCTCCCTACTTGGAGCATCAGCACCTTTAACCTCCTGTTCCGTACAGGTTGCAATTTGTCCTGAGGATGAACGGGAAGACGGGGAACCAATGAGAGACTAGCTCTTGGTGTTGGGACAGGCACAGGTCACTCTATTTTCCCATCAGGAAGAAGAATTAACCACAGGCTCAGCCTGCCCCCCGGAACCAGAACAGGACCTGAAGCCATCCTGCGCTTTTGCGGCCAGCTCCCTAAAAAAGCGAGTTGTAAAATGGAGCTTCAGGGCACTGCAATTCACAAACCTGCGGAGTTATAAATGATAACTCTCATCCACAAATATATTGAGGGAAGGCAAAGAAGAGGATTTGAAATCAAGGCAGAATTGCAGGAAACAGATTTCAGGAGGTAGATTCGAATCGCCTTTAAAGCACATGAAAAGCGGCAAAACGTTGACAATGATGCCCTTGGCCAGAAAGGGCGTATGCGTTTTTTCCTGAATATATTCAGGAAAAAACGCATACGCCCTTTTTGGCCAACCAAGCAACCTGTAAAGGCAAATCAGCGCTACAAAGAAGTCTCGCTTCCCATCGGTCAAAAGGGCCATGCTGAAAAAAGTGTCAAAACCAGAAATGCAGGAAAGGCCATGGAGAAATGGGAGCCTTGCTACACTGGTGGGCGGGATGTAAATTGCCAAGAGCCACTCTGGAGAAGGGTACGGTGTGTCCTGAAACATCTAAAAAACACAGCTTAGAGAGCATAGGGCACTTCCACGCATGGGGGTATAAAGTGGGAAAATTGAAAATCAGCAAGACACAGGCACCCCAAAGTTTGGGCTGCTCTGTTGACAAGGACCTCCACTTCATTCCACCTTAAATATCCCAGGAAAGCGAAAAATGGATAAAAAATTTGAGGTCCATATGTACAATGGAATATCCCTCAGCCATGAAATCAGTCATAAGGCTAGTAGCAGCATGATGAGTGGATTTAGGTACGACGATTCTAACTGAAATAAGTCACACAGAAAAGGACACTTCTCATAAGGTGTCACTTATAGAGGGAATGTAAAAACCGTTACACTTGATCTGAATTACAAAACAGAACAGAGTCACACAAGCAGAAAACACACTATGGCTGCTTAACGGGAAAGGTGAGGTGGGGTGATACATAAAACAAGAGTTTCAAATTAGCTCAGATACCGTTCCATAAACCCAATATGTAACAGACAAGACCTACTCCTTGCTCAGAGAACTGGACTCAACACGCCCGATTCACCGCACAAGAATATATCTGACTACTAATAATCTTAAAACCTATGTATTGATATCTCTCTGTTAGTGTGTCAAGTGGGTGTAAAGCGGCATAAACACAGCCGTGAAAAGCAGCTAAACCCCATTATAAAAATAAATTACTTTTAAAAACCCATGAAACAAAGACAGGGAAAGAGAGAGAAATTCTTACACAATTCGTTCAGGGGCTGTGATGCAACCTGGATTGACCATATCTAGACCCACAGCTGGATGAGACATAAGGGTGGACACTCTTGGGGCTGAGAGGTTTGGTGAGGTTGGGTGAGCAAACGCAGACCCTTTAAAGTAATACTGCGTGCTACCCATCGCATGGGTCCCAAATCTCCAGGTTCAAGGGCATCTTCCTAAATCAAAAACATGCATGAGAAACCCAGAAGATGGTACACCATGTGATGGGGAAAGGTTTCTAAAATGCACCTCATTTCTCATCTTCTTGTGCTCGGGTTGGCCATTCCAGCCACTTTACTAGCAATCTCCCTACTTGGAGCATCAGCACCTTTAACCTCCTGTTCCGTACAGGTTGCAATTTGTCCTGAGGATGAACGGGAAGATGGGGAACCAATGAGAGACTAGCTCTTGGTGTTGGGACAGGCACAGGTCACTCTATTTTCCCATCAGGAAGAAGAATTAACCACAGGCTCAGCCTGCCCCCCGGAACCAGAACAGGACCTGAAGCCATCCTGAGCTTTTGCGGCAAGCTCCCTAAAAAAGCGAGTTGTAAAATGGAGCTTCAGGGCACTGCAATTCACAAACCTGCGGAGTTATAAATGATAACTCTCATCCACAAATATATTGAGGGAAGGCAAAGAAGAGGATTTGAAATCAAGGCAGAATTGCAGGAAACAGATTTCAGGAGGTAGATTCGAATCGCCTTTAAAGCACATGAAAAGCGGCAAAACGTTGACAATGATGCCCTTGGCCAAAAAGGGCTTATGCGTTTTTTCCTGAATATATTCAGGAAAAAACGCATAAGCCCTTTTTGGCCAACCAAGCAACCTGGAAAGGCAAATCAGCGCTACAAAGAAGTCTCGCTTCCCATCGGTCAAAAGGGCCATGCTGAAAAAAGTGTCAAAACCAGAAATGCAGGAAAGGCCATGGAGAAATGGGAGCCTTGCTACACTGATGGGCGGGATGTAAATTGCCAAGAGCCACTCTGGAGAAGGGTATGGTGTGTCCTGAAACATCTAAAAAACACAGCTTAGAGAGCATAGGGCACTTCCACGCATGGGGGTATAAAGTGGGAAAATTGAAAATCAGCAAGACACAGGCACCCCAAAGTTTAGGGCTGCTCTGTTGACAAGGACCTCCACTTCATTCCACCTTAAATATCCCAAGAAAGCGAAAAATGGATAAAGAAGTGGTGGTCCTTATGTACAATGGAATATCACTCAGCCATGAAATCAATGTCATAAGGCTAGCAGCAGCATGATGAGTGGATTTAGGTACGACGATTCTAAGTGAAATAAGTCACACAGAAAAGGACACTTCTCATAAGGTGTCACTTATAGAGGGACTGTAAAAACCGTTACACTTGAACTGAATTACAAAACAGAACAGAGTCACACAACCAGAAAACACACTATGGCTGCTTAAGGGGAAAGGTGAGGTGGGGTGATACATAAAACAAGAGTTTCAAATTAGCTCAGATACCGTTCCATAAACCCAATATGTAACAGACAAGACCTACTCCTTGCTCAGAGAACTGGACTCAACACGCCCGATTCACCGCACAAGAATATATCTGACTAGTAATAATCTTAAAACCTATGTATTGATATCTCTCTGTTAGTGTGTCAAGTGGGTGTAAAGCGACATAAACACAGCCGAGAAAAGCAGCTAAACCCCATTATAAAAATAAATTACTTTTAAAAACCCATGAAACAAAGACAGGGAAAGAGAGAGAAATTCTTACACAATTCGTTGAGGGGCTGTGATGCAACCTGAATTGACCATATCTAGACCCACAGCTGGATGAGACATAAGGGTGGACACTCTTGGGGCTGAGAGGTTTGGTGAGGTTGGGTGAGCAAACGCAGACCCTTTAAAGTAATACTGCGTGCTACCCATCGCATGGGTCCCAAATCTCCAGGTTCAAGGGCATCTTCCTAAATCAAAAACATGCATGAGAAACCCAGAAGATGGTACACCATGTGATGGGGAAAGGTTTCTAAAATGCACCTCATTTCTTATCTTCTTGTGCTCGGGTTGGCCATTCCAGCCACTTTACTAGCAATCTCCCTACTTGGAGCATCAGCACCTTTAACCTCCTGTTCCGTACAGGTTGCAATTTGTCCTGAGGATGAACGGGAAGACGGGGAACCAATGAGAGACTAGCTCTTGGTGTTGGGACAGGCACAGGTCACTCTATTTTCCCATCAGGAAGAAGAATTAACCACAGGCTCAGCCTGCCCCCCGGAACCAGAACAGGACCTGAAGCCATCCTGCGCTTTTGCGGCCAGCTCCCTAAAAAAGCGAGTTGTAAAATGGAGCTTCAGGGCACTGCAATTCACAAACCTGCGGAGTTATAAATGATAACTCTCATCCACAAATATATTGAGGGAAGGCAAAGAAGAGGATTTGAAATCAAGGCAGAATTGCAGGAAACAGATTTCAGGAGGTAGATTCGAATCGCCTTTAAAGCACATGAAAAGCGGCAAAACGTTGACAATCATGCCCTTGGCCAAAAAGGGCGTATGCGTTTTTTCCTGAATATATTCAGGAAAAAACGCATACGCCCTTTTTGGCCAACCAAGCAACCTGTAAAGGCAAATCAGCGCTACAAAGAAGTCTCGCTTCCCATCGGTCAAAAGGGCCATGCTGAAAAAAGTGTCAAAACCAGAAATGCAGGAAAGGCCATGGAGAAATGGGAGCCTTGCTACACTGGTGGGCGGGATGTAAATTGCCAAGAGCCACTCTGGAGAAGGGTACGGTGTGTCCTGAAACATCTAAAAAACACAGCTTAGAGAGCATAGGGCACTTCCACGCATGGGGGTATAAAGTGGGAAAATTGAAAATCAGCAAGACACAGGCACCCCAAAGTTTAGGGCTGCTCTGTTGACAAGGACCTCCACTTCATTCCACCTTAAATATCCCAGGAAAGCGAAAAATGGATAAAAAATTTGAGGTCCATATGTACAATGGAATATCCCTCAGCCATGAAATCAGTCATAAGGCTAGTAGCAGCATGATGAGTGGATTTAGGTACGACGATTCTAAGTGAAATAAGTCACACAGAAAAGGACACTTCTCATAAGGTGTCACTTATAGAGGGAATGTAAAAACCGTTACACTTGATCTGAATTACAAAACAGAACAGAGTCACACAAGCAGAAAACACACTATGGCTGCTTAACGGGAAAGGTGAGGTGGGGTGATACATAAAACAAGAGTTTCAAATTAGCTCAGATACCGTTCCATAAACCCAATATGTAACAGACAAGACCTACTCCTTGCTCAGAGAACTGGACTCAACACGCCCGATTCACCGCACAAGAATATATCTGACTACTAATAATCTTAAAACCTATGTATTGATATCTCTCTGTTAGTGTGTCAAGTGGGTGTAAAGCGGCATAAACACAGCCGTGAAAAGCAGCTAAACCCCATTATAAAAATAAATTACTTTTAAAAACCCATGAAACAAAGAGAGGGAAAGAGAGAGAAATTCTTACACAATTGGTTCAGGGGCTGTGATGCAACCTGAATTGACCATATCTAGACCCACTGCTGGATGAGACATAAGGGTGGACACTCTTGGGGCTGAGAGGTTTGGTGAGGTTGGGTGAGCAAACGCAGACCCTTTAAAGTAATACTGCGTGCTACCCATCGCATGGGTCCCAAATCTCCAGGTTCAAGGGCATCTTCCTAAATCAAAAACATGCATGAGAAACCCAGAAGATGGTACACCATGTGATGGGGAAAGGTTTCTAAAATGCACCTCATTTCTCATCTTCTTGTGCTCGGGTTGGCCATTCCAGCCACTTTACTAGCAATCTCCCTACTTGGAGCATCAGCACCTTTAACCTCCTGTTCCGTACAGGTTGCAATTTGTCCTGAGGATGAACGGGAAGACGGGGAACCAATGAGAGACTAGCTCTTGGTGTTGGGACAGGCACAGGTCACTCTATTTTCCCATCAGGAAGAAGAATTAACCACAGGCTCAGCCTGCCCCCCGGAACCAGAACAGGACCTGAAGCCATCCTGAGCTTTTGCGGCCAGCTCCCTAAAAAAGCGAGTTGTAAAATGGAGCTTCAGGGCACTGCAATTCACAAACCTGCGGAGTTATAAATGATAACTCTCATCCACAAATATATTGAGGGAAGGCAAAGAAGAGGATTTGAAATCAAGGCAGAATTGCAGGAAACAGATTTCAGGAGGTAGATTCGAATCGCCTTTAAAGCACATGAAAAGCGGCAAAACGTTGACAATGATGCCCTTGGCCAAAAAGGGCTTATGCGTTTTTTCCTGAATATATTCAGGAAAAAACGCATAAGCCCTTTTTGGCCAACCAAGCAACCTGGAAAGGCAAATCAGCGCTACAAAGAAGTCTCGCTTCCCATCGGTCAAAAGGGCCATGCTGAAAAAAGTGTCAAAACCAGAAATGCAGGAAAGGCCATGGAGAAATGGGAGCCTTGCTACACTGATGGGCGGGATGTAAATTGCCAAGAGCCACTCTGGAGAAGGGTACGGTGTGTCCTGAAACATCTAAAAAACACAGCTTAGAGAGCATAGGGCACTTCCACGCATGGGGGTATAAAGTGGGAAAATTGAAAATCAGCAAGACACAGGCACCCCAAAGTTTAGGGCTGCTCTGTTGACAAGGACCTCCACTTCATTCCACCTTAAATATCCCAAGAAAGCGAAAAATGGATAAAGAAGTGGTGGTCCCTATGTACAATGGAATATCACTCAGCCATGAAATCAATGTCATAAGGCTAGCAGCAGCATGATGAGTGGATTTAGGTACGACGATTCTAAGTGAAATAAGTCACACAGAAAAGGACACTTCTCATAAGGTGTCACTTATAGAGGGACTGTAAAAACCGTTACACTTGAACTGAATTACAAAACAGAACAGAGTCACACAAGCCGAAAACACACTATGGCTGCTTAACGGGAAAGGTGAGGTGGGGTGATACATAAAACAAGAGTTTCAAATTAGCTCAGATACCGTTCCATAAACCCAATATGTAACAGACAAGACCTACTCCTTGCTCAGAGAACTGGACTCAACACGCCCGATTCACCGCACAAGAATATATCTGACTAGTAATAATCTTAAAACCTATGTATTGATATCTCTCTGTTAGTGTGTCAAGTGGGTGTAAAGCGACATAAACACAGCCGTGAAAAGCAGCTAAACCCCATTATAAAGATAAATTACTTTTAAAAACCCATGAAACAAAGAGAGGGAAAGAGAGAGAAATTCTTACACAATTGGTTCAGGGGCTGTGATGCAACCTGAATTGACCATATCTAGACCCACAGCTGGATGAGACATAAGGGTGGACACTCTTGGGGCTGAGATGTTTGGTGAGGTTGGGTGAGCAAACGCAGACCCTTTAAAGTAATACTGCGTGCTACCCATCGCATGGGTCCCAAATCTCCAGGTTCAAGGGCATCTTCCTAAATCAAAAACATGCATGAGAAACCCAGAAGATGGTACACCATGTGATGGGGAAAGGTTTCTAAAATGCACCTCATTTCTCATCTCCTTGTGCTCGGGTTGGCCATTCCAGCCACTTTACTAGCAATCTCCCTACTTGGAGCATCAGCACCTTTAACCTCCTGTTCCGTACAGGTTGCAATTTGTCCTGAGGATGAACGGGAAGACGGGGAACCAATGAGAGACTAGCTCTTGGTGTTGGGACAGGCACAGGTCACTCTATTTTCCCATCAGGAAGAAGAATTAACCACAGGCTCAGCCTGCCCCCCGGAACCAGAACAGGACCTGAAGCCATCCTGCGCTTTTGCGGCCAGCTCCCAAAAAAGCGAGTTGTAAAATGGAGCTTCAGGGCACTGCAATTCACAAACCTGCGGAGTTATAAATGATAACTCTCATCCACAAATATATTGAGGGAAGGCAAAGAAGAGGATTTGAAATCAAGGCAGAATTGCAGGAAACAGATTTCAGGAGGTAGATTCGAATCGCCTTTAAAGCACATGAAAAGCGGCAAAACGTTGACAATGATGCCCTTGGCCAAAAAGGGCGTATGCGTTTTTTCCTGAATATATTCAGGAAAAAACGCATACGCCCTTTTTGGCCAACCAAGCAACCTGTAAAGGCAAATCAGCGCTACAAAGAAGTCTCGCTTCCCATCGGTCAAAAGGGCCATGCTGAAAAAAGTGTCAAAACCAGAAATGCAGGAAAGGCCATGGAGAAATGGGAGCCTTGCTACACTGGTGGGCGGGATGTAAATTGCCAAGAGCCACTCTGGAGAAGGGTACGGTGTGTCCTGAAACATCTAAAAAACACAGCTTAGAGAGCATAGGGCACTTCCACGCATGGGGGTATAAAGTGGGAAAATTGAAAATCAGCAAGACACAGGCACCCCAAAGTTTAGGGCTGCTCTGTTGACAAGGACCTCCACTTCATTCCACCTTAAATATCCCAGGAAAGCGAAAAATAGATAAAAAATTTGAGGTCCATATGTACAATGGAATATCCCTCAGCCATGAAATCAGTCATAAGGCTAGTAGCAGCATGATGAGTGGATTTAGGTACGACGATTCTAAGTGAAATAAGTCACACAAAAAAGGACACTTCTCATAAGGTGTCACTTATAGAGGGAATGTAAAAACCGTTACACTTGATCTGAATTACAAAACAGAACAGAGTCACACAAGTAGAAAACACACTATGGCTGCTTAACGGGAAAGGTGAGGTGGGGTGATACATAAAACAAGAGTTTCAAATTAGCTCAGATACCGTTCCATAAACCCAATATGTAACAGACAAGACCTACTCCTTGCTCAGAGAACTGGACTCAACACGCCCGATTCACCGCACAAGAATATATCTGACTAGTAATAATCTTAAAACCTATGTATTGATATCTCTCTGTTAGTGTGTCAAGTGGGTGTAAAGCGGCATAAACACAGCCGTGAAAAGCAGCTAAACCCCATTATAAAAATAAATTACTTTTAAAAACCCATGAAACAAAGACAGGGAAAGAGAGAGAAATTCTTACACAATTGGTTCAGGGGCTGTGATGCAACCTGAATTGACCATATCTAGACCCACTGCTGGATGAGACATAAGGGTGGACACTCTTGGGGCTGAGAGGTTTGGTGAGGTTGGGTGAGCAAACGCAGACCCTTTAAAGTAATACTGCGTGCTACCCATCGCATGGGTCCCAAATCTCCAGGTTCAAGGGCATCTTCCTAAATCAAAAACATGAATGAGAAACCCAGAAGATGGTACACCGTGTGATGGGGAAAGGTTTCTAAAATGCACCTCATTTCTCATCTTCTTGTGCTCGGGTTGGCCATTCCAGCCACTTTACTAGCAATCTCCCTACTTGGAGCATCAGCACCTTTAACATCCTGTTCCGTACAGGTTGCAATTTGTCCTGAGGATGAACGGGAAGATGGGGAACCAATGAGAGACTAGCTCTTGGTGTTGGGACAGGCACAGGTCACTCTATTTTCCCATCAGGAAGAAGAATTAACCACAGGCTCAGCCTGCCCCCCGGAACCAGAACAGGACCTGAAGCCATCCTGAGCTTTTGCGGCCAGCTCCCTAAAAAAGCGAGTTGTAAAATGGAGCTTCAGGGCACTGCAATTCACAAACCTGCGGAGTTATAAATGATAACTCTCATCCACAAATATATTGAGGGAAGGCAAAGAAGAGGATTTGAAATCAAGGCAGAATTGCAGGAAACAGATTTCAGGAGGTAGATTCGAATCGCCTTTAAAGCACATGAAAAGCGGCAAAACGTTGACAATGATGCCCTTGGCCAAAAAGGGCTTATGCGTTTTTTCCTGAATATATTCAGGAAAAAACGCATAAGCCCTTTTTGGCCAACCAAGCAACCTGGAAAGGCAAATCAGCGCTACAAAGAAGTCTCGCTTCCCATCGGTCAAAAGGGCCATGCTGAAAAAAGTGTCAAAACCAGAAATGCAGGAAAGGCCATGGAGAAATGGGAGCCTTGCTACACTGATGGGCGGGATGTAAATTGCCAAGAGCCACTCTGGAGAAGGGTACGGTGTGTCCTGAAACATCTAAAAAACACAGCTTAGAGAGCATAGGGCACTTCCACGCATGGGGGTATAAAGTGGGAAAATTGAAAATCAGCAAGACACAGGCACCCCAAAGTTTAGGGCTGCTCTTTTGACAAGGACCTCCACTTCATTCCACCTTAAATATCCCAAGAAAGCGAAAAATGGATAAAGAAGTGGTGGTCCTTATGTACAATGGAATATCACTCAGCCATGAAATCAATGTCATAAGGCTAGCAGCAGCATGATGAGTGGATTTAGGTACGACGATTCTAAGTGAAATAAGTCACACAGAAAAGGACACTTCTCATAAGGTGTCACTTATAGAGGGACTGTAAAAACCGTTACACTTGAACTGAATTACAAAACAGAACAGAGTCACACAAGCAGAAAACACACTATGGCTGCTTAAGGGGAAAGGTGAGGTGGGGTGATACATAAAACAAGAGTTTCAAATTAGCTCAGATACCGTTCCATAAACCCAATATGTAACAGACAAGACCTACTCCTTGCTTAGAGAACTGGACTCAACACGCCCGATTCACCGCACAAGAATATATCTGACTAGTATTAATCTTAAAACCTATGTATTGATATCTCTCTGTTAGTGTGTCAAGTGGGTGTAAAGCGACATAAACACAGCCGTGAAAAGCAGCTAAACCCCATTATAAAAATAAATTACTTTTAAAAACCCATGAAACAAAGACAGGGAAAGAGAGAGAAATTCTTACACAATTCGTTGAGGGGCTGTGATGCAACCTGAATTGACCATATCTAGACCCACAGCTGGATGAGACATAAGGGTGGACACTCTTGGGGTTGAGAGGTTTGGTGAGGTTGGGTGAGCAAACGCAGACCCTTTAAAGTAATACTGCGTGCTACCCATCGCATGGGTCCCAAATCTCCAGGTTCAAGGGCATCTTCCTAAATCAAAAACATGCATGAGAAACCCAGAAGATGGTACACCATGTGATGGGGAAAGGTTTCTAAAATGCACCTCATTTCTCATCTTCTTGTGCTCGGGTTGGCCATTCCAGCCACTTTACTAGCAATCTCCCTACTTGGAGCATCAGCACCTTTAACCTCCTGTTCCGTACAGGTTGCAATTTGTCCTGAGGATGAACGGGAAGATGGGGAACCAATGAGAGACTAGCTCTTGGTGTTGGGACAGGCACAGGTCACTCTATTTTCCCATCAGGAAGAAGAATTAACCACAGGCTCAGCCTGCCCCCCGGAACCAGAACAGGACCTGAAGCCATCCTGAGCTTTTGCGGCCAGCTCCCTAAAAAAGCGAGTTGTAAAATGGAGCTTCAGGGCACTGCAATTCACAAACCTGCGGAGTTATAAATGATAACTCTCATCCACAAATATATTGAGGGAAGGCAAAGAAGAGGATTTGAAATCAAGGCAGAATTGCAGGAAACAGATTTCAGGAGGTAGATTCGAATCGCCTTTAAAGCACATGAAAAGCGGCAAAACGTTGACAATGATGCCCTTGGCCAAAAAGGGCTTATGCGTTTTTTCCTGAATATATTCAGGAAAAAACGCATAAGCCCTTTTTGGCCAACCAAGCAACCTGGAAAGGCAAATCAGCGCTACAAAGAAGTCTCGCTTCCCATCGGTCAAAAGGGCCATGCTGAAAAAAGTGTCAAAACCAGAAATGCAGGAAAGGCCATGGAGAAATGGGAGCCTTGCTACACTGATGGGCGGGATGTAAATTGCCAAGAGCCACTCTGGAGAAGGGTATGGTGTGTCCTGAAACATCTAAAAAACACAGCTTAGAGAGCATAGGGCACTTCCACGCATGGGGGTATAAAGTGGGAAAATTGAAAATCAGCAAGACACAGGCACCCCAAAGTTTAGGGCTGCTCTGTTGACAAGGACCTCCACTTCATTCCACCTTAAATATCCCAAGAAAGCGAACAATGGATAAAGAAGTGGTGGTCCTTATGTACAATGGAATATCACTCAGCCATGAAATCAATGTCATAAGGCTAGCAGCAGCATGATGAGTGGATTTAGGTACGACGATTCTAAGTGAAATAAGTCACACAGAAAAGGACACTTCTCATAAGGTGTCACTTATAGAGGGACTGTAAAAACCGTTACACTTGAACTGAATTACAAAACAGAACAGAGTCACACAAGCAGAAAACACACTATGGCTGCTTAAGGGGAAAGGTGAGGTGGGGTGATACATAAAACAAGAGTTTCAAATTAGCTCAGATACCGTTCCATAAACCCAATATGTAACAGACAAGACCTACTCCTTGCTCAGAGAACTGGACTCAACACGCCCGATTCACCGCACAAGAATATATCTGACTAGTAATAATCTTAAAACCTATGTATTGATATCTCTCTGTTAGTGTGTCAAGTGGGTGTAAAGCGACATAAACACAGCCGTGAAAAGCAGCTAAACCCCATTATAAAAATAAATTACTTTTAAAAACCCATGAAACAAAGACAGGGAAAGAGAGAGAAATTCTTACACAATTCGTTGAGGGGCTGTGATGCAACCTGAATTGACCATATCTAGACCCACAGCTGGATGAGACATAAGGGTGGACACTCTTGGGGCTGAGAGGTTTGGTGAGGTTGGGTGAGCAAACGCAGACCCTTTAAAGTAATACTGCGTGCTACCCATCGCATGGGTCCCAAATCTCCAGGTTCAAGGGCATCTTCCTAAATCAAAAACATGCATGAGAAACCCAGAAGATGGTACACCATGTGATGGGGAAAGGTTTCTAAAATGCACCTCATTTCTTATCTTCTTGTCCTCGGGTTGGCCATTCCAGCCACTTTACTAGCAATCTCCCTACTTGGAGCATCAGCACCTTTAACCTCCTGTTCCGTACAGGTTGCAATTTGTCCTGAGGATGAACGGGAAGACGGGGAACCAATGAGAGACTAGCTCTTGGTGTTGGGACAGGCACAGGTCACTCTATTTTCCCATCAGGAAGAAGAATTAACCACAGGCTCAGCCTGCCCCCCGGAACCAGAACAGGACCTGAAGCCATCCTGCGCTTTTGCGGCCAGCTCCCTAAAAAAGCGAGTTGTAAAATGGAGCTTCAGGGCACTGCAATTCACAAACCTGCGGAGTTATAAATGATAACTCTCATCCACAAATATATTGAGGGAAGGCAAAGAAGAGGATTTGAAATCAAGGCAGAATTGCAGGAAACAGATTTCAGGAGGTAGATTCGAATCGCCTTTAAAGCACATGAAAAGCGGCAAAACGTTGACAATCATGCCCTTGGCCAAAAAGGGCGTATGCGTTTTTTCCTGAATATATTCAGGAAAAAACGCATACGCCCTTTTTGGCCAACCAAGCAACCTGTAAAGGCAAATCAGCGCTACAAAGAAGTCTCGCTTCCCATCGGTCAAAAGGGCCATGCTGAAAAAAGTGTCAAAACCAGAAATGCAGGAAAGGCCATGGAGAAATGGGAGCCTTGCTACACTGGTGGGCGGGATGTAAATTGCCAAGAGCCACTCTGGAGAAGGGTACGGTGTGTCCTGAAACATCTAAAAAACACAGCTTAGAGAGCATAGGGCACTTCCACGCATGGGGGTATAAAGTGGGAAAATTGAAAATCAGCAAGACACAGGCACCCCAAAGTTTAGGGCTGCTCTGTTGACAAGGACCTCCACTTCATTCCACCTTAAATATCCCAGGAAAGCGAAAAATGGATAAAAAATTTGAGGTCCATATGTACAATGGAATATCCCTCAGCCATGAAATCAGTCATAAGGCTAGTAGCAGCATGATGAGTGGATTTAGGTACGACGATTCTAAGTGAAATAAGTCACACAGAAAAGGACACTTCTCATAAGGTGTCACTTATAGAGGGAATGTAAAAACCGTTACACTTGATCTGAATTACAAAACAGAACAGAGTCACACAAGCAGAAAACACACTATGGCTGCTTAACGGGAAAGGTGAGGTGGGGTGATACATAAAACAAGAGTTTCAAATTAGCTCAGATACCGTTCCATAAACCCAATATGTAACAGACAAGACCTACTCCTTGCTCAGAGAACTGGACTCAACAGGCCCGATTCACCGCACAAGAATATATCTGACTACTAATAATCTTAAAACCTATGTATTGATATCTCTCTGTTAGTGTGTCAAGTGGGTGTAAAGCGGCATAAACACAGCCGTGAAAAGCAGCTAAACCCCATTATAAAAATAAATTACTTTTAAAAACCCATGAAACAAAGAGAGGGAAAGAGAGAGAAATTCTTACACAATTGGTTCAGGGGCTGTGATGCAACCTGAATTGACCATATCTAGACCCACTGCTGGATGAGACATAAGGGTGGACACTCTTGGGGCTGAGAGGTTTGGTGAGGTTGGGTGAGCAAACGCAGACCCTTTAAAGTAATACTGCGTGCTACCCATCGCATGGGTCCCAAATCTCTAGTTTCAAGGGCATCTTCCTAAATCAAAAACATGAATGAGAAACCCAGAAGATGGTACACCGTGTGATGGGGAAAGGTTTCTAAAATGCACCTCATTTCTCATCTTCTTGTGCTCGGGTTGGCCATTCCAGCCACTTTACTAGCAATCTCCCTACTTGGAGCATCAGCACCTTTAACATCCTGTTCCGTACAGGTTGCAATTTTTCCTGAGGATGAACGGGAAGACGGGGAACCAATGAGAGACTAGCTCTTGGTGTTGGGACAGGCACAGGTCACTCTATTTTCCCATCAGGAAGAAGAATTAACCACAGGCTCAGCCTGCCCCCTGGAACCAGAACAGGACCTGAAGCCATCCTGCGCTTTTGCGGCCAGCTCCCTAAAAAAGCGAGTTGTAAAATGGAGCTTCAGGGCACTGCAATTCACAAACCTGCGGAGTTATAAATGATAACTCTCATCCACAAATATATTGAGGGAAGACAAAGAAGAGGATTTGAAATCAAGGCAGAATTGCAGGAAACAGATTTCAGGAGGTAGATTCGAAACGCCTTTAAAGCACATGAAAAGCGGCAAAACGTTGACAATGATGCCCTTGGCCAAAAAGGGCGTATGCGTTTTTTCCTGAATATATTCAGGAAAAAACGCATACGCCCTTTTTGGCCAACCAAGCAACCTGGAAAGGCAAATCAGCGCTACAAAGAAGTCTCGCTTCCCATCGGTCAAAAGGGCCATGCTGAAAAAAGTGTCAAAACCATAAATGCAGGAAAGGCCATGGAGAAATGGGAGCCTTGCTACACTGATGGGCGGGATGTAAATTGCCAAGAGCCACTCTGGAGAAGGGTACGGTGTGTCCTGAAACATCTAAAAAACACAGCTTAGAGAGCATAGGGCACTTCCACGCATGGGGGTATAAAGTGGGAAAATTGAAAATCAGCAAGACACAGGCACCCCAAAGTTTAGGGCTGCTCTGTTGACAAGGACCTCCACTTCATTCCACCTTAAATATCCCAAGAAAGCAAAAAATGGATAAAGAAGTGGTGGTCCTTATGTACAATGGAATATCACTCAGCCATGAAATCAATGTCATAAGGCTAGTAGCAGCATGATGAGTGGATTTAGGTAGGACGATTCTAAGTGAAATAAGTCACACAGAAAAGGACACTTCTCATAAGGTGTCACTTATAGAGGGAATGTAAAAACCGTTACACTTGAACTGAATTACAAAACAGAACAGAGTCACACAAGCAGAAAACACACTATGGCTGCTTAACGGGAAAGGTGAGGTGGGGTGATACATAAAACAAGAGTTTCAAATTAGCTCAGATACCGTTCCATAAACCCAATATGTAACAGACAAGACCTACTCCTTGCTCAGAGAACTGGACTCAACACGCCCGATTCACCGCACAAGAATATATCTGACTAGTAATAATCTTAAAACCTATGTATTGATATCTCTCTGTTAGTGTGTCAAGTGGGTGTAAAGCGGCATAAACACAGCCGTGAAAAGCAGCTAAACCCCATTATAAAAATAACTTACTTTTAAAAACCCATGAAACAAAGACAGGGAAAGAGAGAGAAATTCTTACACAATTCGTTCAGGGGCTGTGATGCAACCTGAATTGACCATATCTAGACCCACTGCTGGATGAGACATAAGGGTGGACACTCTTGGGGCTGAGAGGTTTGGTGAGGTTGGGTGAGCAAACGCAGACCCTTTAAAGTAATACTGCGTGCTACCCATCGCATGGGTCCCAAATCTCCAGGTTCAAGGGCATCTTCCTAAATCAAAAACATGCATGAGAAACCCAGAAGATGGTACACCATGTGATGGGGAAAGGTTTCTAAAATGCACCTCATTTCTTATCTTCTTGTGCTCGGGTTGGCCATTCCAGCCACTTTACTAGCAATCTCCCTACTTGGAGCATCAGCACCTTTAACCTCCTGTTCCGTACAGGTTGCAATTTGTCCTGAGGATGAACGGGAAGACGGGGAACCAATGAGAGACTAGCTCTTGGTGTTGGGACAGGCACAGGTCACTCTATTTTCCCATCAGGAAGAAGAATTAACCACAGGCTCAGCCTGCCCCCCGGAACCAGAACAGGACCTGAAGCCATCCTGAGCTTTTGCGGCCAGCTCCCTAAAAAAGCGAGTTGTAAAATGGAGCTTCAGGGCACTGCAATTCACAAACCTGCGGAGTTATAAATGATAACTCTCATCCACAAATATATTGAGGGAAGACAAAGAAGAGGATTTGAAATCAAGGCAGAATTGCAGGAAACAGATTTCAGGAGGTAGATTCGAATCGCCTTTAAAGCACATGAAAAGCGGCAAAACGTTGACAATGATGCCCTTGGCCAAAAAGGGCGTATGCGTTTTTTCCTGAATATATTCAGGAAAAAACGCATACGCCCTTTTTGGCCAACCAAGCAACCTGGAAAGGCAAATCAGCGCTACAAAGAAGTCTCGCTTCCCATCGGTCAAAAGGGCCATGCTGAAAAAAGTGTCAAAACCAGAAATGCAGGAAAGGCCATGGAGAAATGGGAGCCTTGCTACACTGATGGGCGGGATGTAAATTGCCAAGAGCCACTCTGGAGAAGGGTACGGTGTGTCCTGAAACATCTAAAAAACACAGCTTAGAGAGCATAGGGCACTTCCACGCATGGGGGTATAAAGTGGGAAAATTGAAAATCAGCAAGACACAGGCACCCCAAAGTTTAGGGCTGCTCTGTTGACAAGGACCTCCACTTCATTCCACCTTAAATATCCCAAGAAAGCAAAAAATGGATAAAGAAGTGGTGGTCCTTATGTACAATGGAATATCACTCAGCCATGAAATCAATGTCATAAGGCTAGTAGCAGCATGATGAGTGGATTTAGGTACGACGATTCTAAGTGAAATAAGTCACACAGAAAAGGACACTTCTCATAAGGTGTCACTTATAGAGGGAATGTAAAAACCGTTACACTTGAACTGAATTACAAAACAGAACAGAGTCACACAAGCAGAAAACACACTATGGCTGCTTAACGGGAAAGGTGAGGTGGGGTGATACATAAAACAAGAGTTTCAAATTAGCTCAGATACCGTTCCATAAACCCAATATGTAACAGACAAGACCTACTCCTTGCTCAGAGAACTGGACTCAACACGCCCGATACACCGCACAAGAATATATCTGACTAGTAATAATCTTAAAACCTATGTATTGATATCTCTCTGTTAGTGTGTCAAGTGGGTGTAAAGCGGCATAAACACAGCCGTGAAAAGCAGCTAAACCCCATTATAAAAATAACTTACTTTTAAAAACCCATGAAACAAAGACAGGGAAAGAGAGAGAAATTCTTACACAATTCGTTCAGGGGCTGTGATGCAACCTGAATTGACCATATCTAGACCCACTGCTGGATGAGACATAAGGGTGGACACTCTTGGGGCTGAGAGGTTTGGTGAGGTTGGGTGAGCAAACGCAGACCCTTTAAAGTAATACTGCGTGCTACCCATCGCATGGGTCCCAAATCTCCAGGTTCAAGGGCATCTTCCTAAATCAAAAACATGAATGAGAAACCCAGAAGATGGTACACCGTGTGATGGGGAAAGGTTTCTAAAATGCACCTCATTTCTCATCTTCTTGTGCTCGGGTTGGCCATTCCAGCCACTTTACTAGCAATCTCCCTACTTGGAGCATCAGCACCTTTAACATCCTGTTCCGTACAGGTTGCAATTTGTCCTGAGGATGAACGGGAAGACGGGGAACCAATGAGAGACTAGCTCTTGGTGTTGGGACAGGCACAGGTCACTCTATTTTCCCATCAGGAAGAAGAATTAACCACAGGCTCAGCCTGCCCCCCAGAACCAGAACAGGACCTGAAGCCATCCTGAGCTTTTGCGGCCAGCTCCCTAAAAAAGCGAGTTGTAAAATGGAGCTTCAGGGCACTGCAATTCACAAACCTGCGGAGTTATAAATGATAACTCTCATCCACAAATATATTGAGGGAAGGCAAAGAAGAGGATTTGAAATCAAGGCAGAATTGCAGGAAACAGATTTCAGGAGGTAGATTCGAATCGCCTTTAAAGCACATGAAAAGCGGCAAAACGTTGACAATGATGCCCTTGGCCAAAAAGGGCTTATGCGTTTTTTCCTGAATATATTCAGGAAAAAACGCATAAGCCCTTTTTGGCCAACCAAGCAACCTGGAAAGGCAAATCAGCGCTACAAAGAAGTCTCGCTTCCCATCGGTCAAAAGGGCCATGCTGAAAAAAGTGTCAAAACCAGAAATGCAGGAAAGGCCATGGAGAAATGGGAGCCTTGCTACACTGATGGGCGGGATGTAAATTGCCAAGAGCCACTCTGGAGAAGGGTACGGTGTGTCCTGAAACATCTAAAAAACACAGCTTAGAGAGCATAGGGCACTTCCACGCATGGGGGTATAAAGTGGGAAAATTGAAAATCAGCAAGACACAGGCACCCCAAAGTTTAGGGCTGCTCTTTTGACAAGGACCTCCACTTCATTCCACCTTAAATATCCCAAGAAAGCGAAAAATGGATAAAGAAGTGGTGGTCCTTATGTACAATGGAATATCACTCAGCCATGAAATCAATGTCATAAGGCTAGCAGCAGCATGATGAGTGGATTTAGGTACGACGATTCTAAGTGAAATAAGTCACACAGAAAAGGACACTTCTCATAAGGTGTCACTTATAGAGGGACTGTAAAAACCGTTACACTTGAACTGAATTACAAAACAGAACAGAGTCACACAAGCAGAAAACACACTATGGCTGCTTAAGGGGAAAGGTGAGGTGGGGTGATACATAAAACAAGAGTTTCAAATTAGCTCAGATACCGTTCCATAAACCCAATATGTAACAGACAAGACCTACTCCTTGCTTAGAGAACTGGACTCAACACGCCCGATTCACCGCACAAGAATATATCTGACTAGTATTAATCTTAAAACCTATGTATTGATATCTCTCTGTTAGTGTGTCAAGTGGGTGTAAAGCGACATAAACACAGCCGTGAAAAGCAGCTAAACCCCATTATAAAAATAAATTACTTTTAAAAACCCATGAAACAAAGACAGGGAAAGAGAGAGAAATTCTTACACAATTCGTTGAGGGGCTGTGATGCAACCTGAATTGACCATATCTAGACCCACAGCTGGATGAGACATAAGGGTGGACACTCTTGGGGTTGAGAGGTTTGGTGAGGTTGGGTGAGCAAACGCAGACCCTTTAAAGTAATACTGCGTGCTACCCATCGCATGGGTCCCAAATCTCCAGGTTCAAGGGCATCTTCCTAAATCAAAAACATGCATGAGAAACCCAGAAGATGGTACACCATGTGATGGGGAAAGGTTTCTAAAATGCACCTCATTTCTCATCTTCTTGTGCTCGGGTTGGCCATTCCAGCCACTTTACTAGCAATCTCCCTACTTGGAGCATCAGCACCTTTAACCTCCTGTTCCGTACAGGTTGCAATTTGTCCTGAGGATGAACGGGAAGATGGGGAACCAATGAGAGACTAGCTCTTGGTGTTGGGACAGGCACAGGTCACTCTATTTTCCCATCAGGAAGAAGAATTAACCACAGGCTCAGCCTGCCCCCCGGAACCAGAACAGGACCTGAAGCCATCCTGAGCTTTTGCGGCCAGCTCCCTAAAAAAGCGAGTTGTAAAATGGAGCTTCAGGGCACTGCAATTCACAAACCTGCGGAGTTATAAATGATAACTCTCATCCACAAATATATTGAGGGAAGGCAAAGAAGAGGATTTGAAATCAAGGCAGAATTGCAGGAAACAGATTTCAGGAGGTAGATTCGAATCGCCTTTAAAGCACATGAAAAGCGGCAAAACGTTGACAATGATGCCCTTGGCCAAAAAGGGCTTATGCGTTTTTTCCTGAATATATTCAGGAAAAAACGCATAAGCCCTTTTTGGCCAACCAAGCAACCTGGAAAGGCAAATCAGCGCTACAAAGAAGTCTCGCTTCCCATCGGTCAAAAGGGCCATGCTGAAAAAAGTGTCAAAACCAGAAATGCAGGAAAGGCCATGGAGAAATGGGAGCCTTGCTACACTGATGGGCGGGATGTAAATTGCCAAGAGCCACTCTGGAGAAGGGTATGGTGTGTCCTGAAACATCTAAAAAACACAGCTTAGAGAGCATAGGGCACTTCCACGCATGGGGGTATAAAGTGGGAAAATTGAAAATCAGCAAGACACAGGCACCCCAAAGTTTAGGGCTGCTCTGTTGACAAGGACCTCCACTTCATTCCACCTTAAATATCCCAAGAAAGCGAACAATGGATAAAGAAGTGGTGGTCCTTATGTACAATGGAATATCACTCAGCCATGAAATCAATGTCATAAGGCTAGCAGCAGCATGATGAGTGGATTTAGGTACGACGATTCTAAGTGAAATAAGTCACACAGAAAAGGACACTTCTCATAAGGTGTCACTTATAGAGGGACTGTAAAAACCGTTACACTTGAACTGAATTACAAAACAGAACAGAGTCACACAAGCAGAAAACACACTATGGCTGCTTAAGGGGAAAGGTGAGGTGGGGTGATACATAAAACAAGAGTTTCAAATTAGCTCAGATACCGTTCCATAAACCCAATATGTAACAGACAAGACCTACTCCTTGCTCAGAGAACTGGACTCAACACGCCCGATTCACCGCACAAGAATATATCTGACTAGTAATAATCTTAAAACCTATGTATTGATATCTCTCTGTTAGTGTGTCAAGTGGGTGTAAAGCGACATAAACACAGCCGTGAAAAGCAGCTAAACCCCATTATAAAAATAAATTACTTTTAAAAACCCATGAAACAAAGACAGGGAAAGAGAGAGAAATTCTTACACAATTCGTTGAGGGGCTGTGATGCAACCTGAATTGACCATATCTAGACCCACAGCTGGATGAGACATAAGGGTGGACACTCTTGGGGCTGAGAGGTTTGGTGAGGTTGGGTGAGCAAACGCAGACCCTTTAAAGTAATACTGCGTGCTACCCATCGCATGGGTCCCAAATCTCCAGGTTCAAGGGCATCTTCCTAAATCAAAAACATGCATGAGAAACCCAGAAGATGGTACACCATGTGATGGGGAAAGGTTTCTAAAATGCACCTCATTTCTTATCTTCTTGTCCTCGGGTTGGCCATTCCAGCCACTTTACTAGCAATCTCCCTACTTGGAGCATCAGCACCTTTAACCTCCTGTTCCGTACAGGTTGCAATTTGTCCTGAGGATGAACGGGAAGACGGGGAACCAATGAGAGACTAGCTCTTGGTGTTGGGACAGGCACAGGTCACTCTATTTTCCCATCAGGAAGAAGAATTAACCACAGGCTCAGCCTGCCCCCCGGAACCAGAACAGGACCTGAAGCCATCCTGCGCTTTTGCGGCCAGCTCCCTAAAAAAGCGAGTTGTAAAATGGAGCTTCAGGGCACTGCAATTCACAAACCTGCGGAGTTATAAATGATAACTCTCATCCACAAATATATTGAGGGAAGGCAAAGAAGAGGATTTGAAATCAAGGCAGAATTGCAGGAAACAGATTTCAGGAGGTAGATTCGAATCGCCTTTAAAGCACATGAAAAGCGGCAAAACGTTGACAATCATGCCCTTGGCCAAAAAGGGCGTATGCGTTTTTTCCTGAATATATTCAGGAAAAAACGCATACGCCCTTTTTGGCCAACCAAGCAACCTGTAAAGGCAAATCAGCGCTACAAAGTAGTCTCGCTTCCCATCGGTCAAAAGGGCCATGCTGAAAAAAGTGTCAAAACCAGAAATGCAGGAAAGGCCATGGAGAAATGGGAGCCTTGCTACACTGGTGGGCGGGATGTAAATTGCCAAGAGCCACTCTGGAGAAGGGTACGGTGTGTCCTGAAACATCTAAAAAACACAGCTTAGAGAGCATAGGGCACTTCCACGCATGGGGGTATAAAGTGGGAAAATTGAAAATCAGCAAGACACAGGCACCCCAAAGTTTAGGGCTGCTCTGTTGACAAGGACCTCCACTTCATTCCACCTTAAATATCCCAGGAAAGCGAAAAATGGATAAAAAATTTGAGGTCCATATGTACAATGGAATATCCCTCAGCCATGAAATCAGTCATAAGGCTAGTAGCAGCATGATGAGTGGATTTAGGTACGACGATTCTAAGTGAAATAAGTCACACAGAAAAGGACACTTCTCATAAGGTGTCACTTATAGAGGGAATGTAAAAACCGTTACACTTGAACTGAATTACAAAACAGAACAGAGTCACACAAGCAGAAAACACACTATGGCTGCTTAACGGGAAAGGTGAGGTGGGGTGATACATAAAACAAGAGTTTCAAATTAGCTCAGATACCGTTCCATAAACCCAATATGTAACAGACAAGACCTACTCCTTGCTCAGAGAACTGGACTCAACACGCCCGATTCACCGCACAAGAATATATCTGACTAGTAATAATCTTAAAACCTATGTATTGATATCTCTCTGTTAGTGTGTCAAGTGGGTGTAAAGCGGCATAAACACAGCCGTGAAAAGCAGCTAAACCCCATTATAAAAATAACTTACTTTTAAAAACCCATGAAACAAAGACAGGGAAAGAGAGAGAAATTCTTACACAATTCGTTCAGGGGCTGTGATGCAACCTGAATTGACCATATCTAGACCCACTGCTGGATGAGACATAAGGGTGGACACTCTTGGGGCTGAGAGGTTTGGTGAGGTTGGGTGAGCAAACGCAGACCCTTTAAAGTAATACTGCGTGCTACCCATCGCATGGGTCCCAAATCTCCAGGTTCAAGGGCATCTTCCTAAATCAAAAACATGCATGAGAAACCCAGAAGATGGTACACCATGTGATGGGGAAAGGTTTCTAAAATGCACCTCATTTCTCATCTTCTTGTGCTCGGGTTGGCCATTCCAGCCACTTTACTAGCAATCTCCCTACTTGGAGCATCAGCACCTTTAACCTCCTGTTCCGTACAGGTTGCAATTTGTCCTGAGGATGAACGGGAAGACGGGGAACCAATGAGAGACTAGCTCTTGGTGTTGGGACAGGCACAGGTCACTCTATTTTCCCATCAGGAAGAAGAATTAACCACAGGCTCAGCCTGCCCCCCGGAACCAGAACAGGACCTGAAGCCATCCTGAGCTTTTGCGGCCAGCTCCCTAAAAAAGCGAGTTGTAAAATGGAGCTTCAGGGCACTGCAATTCACAAACCTGCGGAGTTATAAATGATAACTCTCATCCACAAATATATTGAGGGAAGACAAAGAAGAGGATTTGAAATCAAGGCAGAATTGCAGGAAACAGATTTCAGGAGGTAGATTCGAATCGCCTTTAAAGCACATGAAAAGCGGCAAAACGTTGACAATGATGCCCTTGGCCAAAAAGGGCGTATGCGTTTTTTCCTGAATATATTCAGGAAAAAACGCATACGCCCTTTTTGGCCAACCAAGCAACCTGGAAAGGCAAATCAGCGCTACAAAGAAGTCTCGCTTCCCATCGGTCAAAAGGGCCATGCTGAAAAAAGTGTCAAAACCAGAAATGCAGGAAAGGCCATGGAGAAATGGGAGCCTTGCTACACTGATGGGCGGGATGTAAATTGCCAAGAGCCACTCTGGAGAAGGGTACGGTGTGTCCTGAAACATCTAAAAAACACAGCTTAGAGAGCATAGGGCACTTCCACGCATGGGGGTATAAAGTGGGAAAATTGAAAATCAGCAAGACACAGGCACCCCAAAGTTTAGGGCTGCTCTGTTGACAAGGACCTCCACTTCATTCCACCTTAAATATCCCAAGAAAGCAAAAAATGGATAAAGAAGTGGTGGTCCTTATGTACAATGGAATATCACTCAGCCATGAAATCAATGTCATAAGGCTAGTAGCAGCATGATGAGTGGATTTAGGTACGACGATTCTAAGTGAAATAAGTCACACAGAAAAGGACACTTCTCATAAGGTGTCACTTATAGAGGGAATGTAAAAACCGTTACACTTGAACTGAATTACAAAACAGAACAGAGTCACACAAGCAGAAAACACACTATGGCTGCTTAACGGGAAAGGTGAGGTGGGGTGATACATAAAACAAGAGTTTCAAATTAGCTCAGATACCGTTCCATAAACCCAATATGTAACAGACAAGACCTACTCCTTGCTCAGAGAACTGGACTCAACACGCCCGATACACCGCACAAGAATATATCTGACTAGTAATAATCTTAAAACCTATGTATTGATATCTCTCTGTTAGTGTGTCAAGTGGGTGTAAAGCGGCATAAACACAGCCGTGAAAAGCAGCTAAACCCCATTATAAAAATAACTTACTTTTAAAAACCCATGAAACAAAGACAGGGAAAGAGAGAGAAATTCTTACACAATTCGTTCAGGGGCTGTGATGCAACCTGAATTGACCATATCTAGACCCACTGCTGGATGAGACATAAGGGTGGACACTCTTGGGGCTGAGAGGTTTGGTGAGGTTGGGTGAGCAAACGCAGACCCTTTAAAGTAATACTGCGTGCTACCCATCGCATGGGTCCCAAATCTCCAGGTTCAAGGGCATCTTCCTAAATCAAAAACATGCATGAGAAACCCAGAAGATGGTACACCATGTGATGGGGAAAGGTTTCTAAAATGCACCTCATTTCTCATCTTCTTGTGCTCGGGTTGGCCATTCCAGCCACTTTACTAGCAATCTCCCTACTTGGAGCATCAGCACCTTTAACCTCCTGTTCCGTACAGGTTGCAATTTGTCCTGAGGATGAACGGGAAGACGGGGAACCAATGAGAGACTAGCTCTTGGTGTTGGGACAGGCACAGGTCACTCTATTTTCCCATCAGGAAGAAGAATTAACCACAGTCTCAGCCTGCCCCCCGGAACCAGAACAGGACCTGAAGCCATCCTGAGCTTTTGCGGCCAGCTCCCTAAAAAAGCGAGTTGTAAAATGGAGCTTCAGGGCACTGCAATTCACAAACCTGCGGAGTTATAAATGATAACTCTCATCCACAAATATATTGAGGGAAGGCAAAGAAGAGGATTTGAAATCAAGGCAGAATTGCAGGAAACAGATTTCAGGAGGTAGATTCGAATCGCCTTTAAAGCACATGAAAAGCGGCAAAACGTTGACAATGATGCCCTTGGCCAAAAAGGGCTTATGCGTTTTTTCCTGAATATATTCAGGAAAAAACGCATAAGCCCTTTTTGGCCAACCAAGCAACCTGGAAAGGCAAATCAGCGCTACAAAGAAGTCTCGCTTCCCATCGGTCAAAAGGGCCATGCTGAAAAAAGTGTCAAAACCAGAAATGCAGGAAAGGCCATGGAGAAATGGGAGCCTTGCTACACTGATGGGCGGGATGTAAATTGCCAAGAGCCACTCTGGAGAAGGGTACGGTGTGTCCTGAAACATCTAAAAAACACAGCTTAGAGAGCATAGGGCACTTCCACGCATGGGGGTATAAAGTGGGAAAATTGAAAATCAGCAAGACACAGGCACCCCAAAGTTTAGGGCTGCTCTGTTGACAAGGACCTCCACTTCATTCCACCTTAAATATCCCAAGAAAGCGAAAAATGGATAAAGAAGTGGTGGTCCTTATGTACAATGGAATATCACTCAGCCATGAAATCAATGTCATAAGGCTAGCAGCAGCATGATGAGTGGATTTAGGTACGATGATTCTAAGTGAAATAAGTCACACAGAAAAGGACACTTCTCATAAGGTGTCACTTATAGAGGGACTGTAAAAACCGTTACACTTGAACTGAATTACAAAACAGAACAGAGTCACACAAGCAGAAAACACACTATGGCTGCTTAAGGGGAAAGGTGAGGTGGGGTGATACATAAAACAAGAGTTTCAAATTAGCTCAGATACCGTTCCATAAACCCAATATGTAACAGACAAGACCTAATCCTTGCTCAGAGAACTGGACTCAACACGCCCGATTCACCGCACAAGAATATATCTGACTAGTAATAATCTTAAAACCTATGTATTGATATCTCTCTGTTAGTGTGTCAAGTGGGTGTAAAGCGACATAAACACAGCCGTGAAAAGCAGCTAAACCCCATTATAAAAATAAATTACTTTTAAAAACCCATGAAACAAAGACAGGGAAAGAGAGAGAAATTCTTACACAATTCGTTGAGGGGCTGTGATGCAACCTGAATTGACCATATCTAGACCCACAGCTGGATGAGACATAAGGGTGGACACTCTTGGGGCTGAGAGGTTTGGTGAGGTTGGGTGAGCAAACGCAGACCCTTTAAAGTAATACTGCGTGCTACCCATCGCATGGGTCCCAAATCTCCAGGTTCAAGGGCATCTTCCTAAATCAAAAACATGCATGAGAAACCCAGAAGATGGTACACCATGTGATGGGGAAAGGTTTCTAAAATGCACCTCATTTCTCATCTTCTTGTGCTCGGGTTGGCCATTCCAGCCACTTTACTAGCAATCTCCCTACTTGGAGCATCAGCACCTTTAACCTCCTGTTCCGTACAGGTTGCAATTTGTCCTGAGGATGAACGGGAAGACGGGGAACCAATGAGAGACTAGCTCTTGGTGTTGGGACAGGCACAGGTCACTCTATTTTCCCATCAGGAAGAAGAATTAACCACAGGCTCAGCCTGCCCCCCGGAACCAGAACAGGACCTGAAGCCATCCTGCGCTTTTGCGGCCAGCTCCCTAAAAAAGCGAGTTGTAAAATGGAGCTTCAGGGCACTGCAATTCACAAACCTGCGGAGTTATAAATGATAACTCTCATCCACAAATATATTGAGGGAAGGCAAAGAAGAGGATTTGAAATCAAGGCAGAATTGCAGGAAACAGATTTCAGGAGGTAGATTCGAATCGCCTTTAAAGCACATGAAAAGCGGCAAAACGTTGACAATGATGCCCTTGGCCAAAAAGGGCGTATGCGTTTTTTCCTGAATATATTCAGGAAAAAACGCATACGCCCTTTTTGGCCAACCAAGCAACCTGTAAAGGCAAATCAGCGCTACAAAGAAGTCTCGCTTCCCATCGGTCAAAAGGGCCATGCTGAAAAAAGTGTCAAAACCAGAAATGCAGGAAAGGCCATGGAGAAATGGGAGCCTTGCTACACTGGTGGGCGGGATGTAAATTGCCAAGAGCCACTCTGGAGAAGGGTACGGTGTGTCCTGAAACATCTAAAAAACACAGCTTAGAGAGCATAGGGCACTTCCACGCATGGGGGTATAAAGTGGGAAAATTGAAAATCAGCAAGACACAGGCACCCCAAAGTTTAGGGCTGCTCTGTTGACAAGGACCTCCACTTCATTCCACCTTAAATATCCCAGGAAAGCGAAAAATGGATAAAAAATTTGAGGTCTATATGTACAATGGAATATCCCTCAGCCATGAAATCAGTCATAAGGCTAGTAGCAGCATGATGAGTGGATTTAGGTACGACGATTCTAAGTGAAATAAGTCACACAGAAAAGGACACTTCTCATAAGGTGTCACTTATAGAGGGACTGTAAAAACCGTTACACTTGAACTGAATTACAAAACAGAACAGAGTCACACAAGCAGAAAACACACTATGGCTGCTTAAGGGGAAAGGTGAGGTGGGGTGATACATAAAACAAGAGTTTCAAATTAGCTCAGATACCGTTCCATAAACCCAATATGTAACAGACAAGACCTACTCCTTGCTCAGAGAACTGGACTCAACACGCCCGATTCACCGCACAAGAATATATCTGACTACTAATAATCTTAAAACCTATGTATTGATATCTCTCTGTTAGTGTGTCAAGTGGGTGTAAAGCGGCATAAACACAGCCGTGAAAAGCAGCTAAACCCCATTATAAAAATAAATTACTTTTAAAAACCCATGAAACAAAGACAGGGAAAGAGAGAGAAATTCTTACACAATTCGTTCAAGGGCTGTGATGCAACCTGAATTGACCATATCTAGACGCACTGCTGGATGAGACATAAGGGTGGACACTCTTGGGGCTGAGAGGTTTGGTGAGGTTGGGTGAGCAAACGCAGACCCTTTAAAGTAATACTGCGTGCTACCCATCGCATGGGTCCCAAATCTCCAGGTTCAAGGGCATCTTCCTAAATCAAAAACATGAATGAGAAACCCAGAAGATGGTACACCGTGTGATGGGGAAAGGTTTCTAAAATGCACCTCATTTCTCATCTTCTTGTGCTCGGGTTGGCCATTCCAGCCACTTTACTAGCAATCTCCCTACTTGGAGCATCAGCACCTTTAACCTCCTGTTCCGTACAGGTTGCAATTTGTCCTGAGGATGAACGGGAAGATGGGGAACCAATGAGAGACTAGCTCTTGGTGTTGGGACAGGCACAGGTCACTCTATTTTCCCATCAGGAAGAAGAATTAATAACAGGCTCAGCCTGCCCCCTGGAACCAGAACAGGACCTGAAGCCATCCTGCGCTTTTGCGGCCAGCTCCCTAAAAAAGCGAGTTGTAAAATGGAGCTTCAGGGCACTGCAATTCACAAACCTGCGGAGTTATAAATGATAACTCTCATCCACAAATATATTGAGGGAAGACAAAGAAGAGGATTTGAAATCAAGGCAGAATTGCAGGAAACAGATTTCAGGAGGTAGATTCGAATCGCCTTTAAAGCACATGAAAAGCGGCAAAACGTTGACAATCATGCCCTTGGCCAAAAAGGGCGTATGCGTTTTTTCCTGAATATATTCAGGAAAAAACGCATACGCCCTTTTTGGCCAACCAAGCAACCTGGAAAGGCAAATCAGTGCTACAAAGAAGTCTCGCTTCCCATCGGTCAAAAGGGCCATGCTGAAAAAAGTGTCAAAACCATAAATGCAGGAAAGGCCATGGAGAAATGGGAGCCTTGCTACACTGATGGGCGGGATGTAAATTGCCAAGAGCCACTCTGGAGAAGGGTACGGTGTGTCCTGAAACATCTAAAAAACACAGCTTAGAGAGCATAGGGCACTTCCACGCATGGGGGTATAAAGTGGGAAAATTGAAAATCAGCAAGACACAGGCACCCCAAAGTTTAGGGCTGCTCTGTTGACAAGGACCTCCACTTCATTCCACCTTAAATATCCCAAGAAAGCAAAAAATGGATAAAGAAGTGGTGGTCCTTATGTACAATGGAATATCACTCAGCCATGAAATCAATGTCATAAGGCTAGTAGCAGCATGATGAGTGGATTTAGGTACGACGATTCTAAGTGAAATAAGTCACACAGAAAAGGACACTTCTCATAAGGTGTCACTTATAGAGGGAATGTAAAAACCATTACACTTGAACTGAATTACAAAACAGAACAGAGTCACACAAGCAGAAAACACACTATGGCTGCTTAACGGGAAAGGTGAGGTGGGGTGATACATAAAACAAGAGTTTCAAATTAGCTCAGATACCGTTCCATAAACCCAATATGTAACAGACAAGACCTACTCCTTGCTCAGAGAACTGGACTCAACACGCCCGATTCACCGCACAAGAATATATCTGACTAGTAATAATCTTAAAATCTATGTATTGATATCTGTCTGTTAGTGTGTCAAGTGGGTGTAAAGCGGCATAAACACAGCCGTGAAAAGCAGCTAAACCCCATTATAAAAATAAATTACTTTTAAAAACCCATGAAACAAAGACAGGGAAAGAGAGAGAAATTCTTACACAATTCGTTCAGGGGCTGTGATGCAACCTGAATTGACCATATCTAGACCCACAGCTGGATGAGACATAAGGGTGGACACTCTTGGGGCTGAGAGGTTTGGTGAGGTTGGGTGAGCAAACGCAGACCCTTTAAAGTAATACTGCGTGCTACCCATCGCATGGGTCCCAAATCTCCAGGTTCAAGGGCATCTTCCTAAATCAAAAACATGCATGAGAAACCCAGAAGATGGTACACCATGTGATGGGGAAAGGTTTCTAAAATGCACCTCATTTCTCATCTTCTTGTGCTCGGGTTGGCCATTCCAGCCACTTTACTAGCAATCTCCCTACTTGGAGCATCAGCACCTTTAACCTCCTGTTCCGTACTGGTTGCAATTTGTCCTGAGGATGAACGGGAAGACGGGGAACCAATGAGAGACTAGCTCTTGGTGTTGGGACAGGCACAGGTCACTCTATTTTCCCATCAGGAAGAAGAATTAACCACAGGCTCAGCAGGCCCCCCGGAACCAGAACAGGACCTGAAGCCATCCTGAGCTTTTGCGGCCAGCTCCCTAAAAAAGCGAGTTGTAAAATGGAGCTTCAGGGCACTGCAATTCACAAACCTGCGGAGTTATAAATGATAACTCTCATCCACAAATATATTGAGGGAAGGCAAAGAAGAGGATTTGAAATCAAGGCAGAATTGCAGGAAACAGATTTCAGGAGGTAGATTCGAATCGCCTTTAAAGCACATGAAAAGCGGCAAAACGTTGACAATGATGCCCTTGGCCAAAAAGGGCTTATGCGTTTTTTCCTGAATATATTCAGGAAAAAACGCATAAGCCCTTTTTGGCCAACCAAGCAACCTGGAAAGGCAAATCAGCGCTACAAAGAAGTCTCGCTTCCCATCGGTCAAAAGGGCCATGCTGAAAAAAGTGTCAAAACCAGAAATGCAGGAAAGGCCATGGAGAAATGGGAGCCTTGCTACACTGATGGGCGGGATGTAAATTGCCAAGAGCCACTCTGGAGAAGGGTACGGTGTGTCCTGAAACATCTAAAAAACACAGCTTAGAGAGCATAGGGCACTTCCACGCATGGGGGTATAAAGTGGGAAAATTGAAAATCAGCAAGACACAGGCACCCCAAAGTTTAGGGCTGCTCTGTTGACAAGGACCTCCACTTCATTCCACCTTAAATATCCCAAGAAAGCGAAAAATGGATAAAGAAGTGGTGGTCCTTATGTACAATGGAATATCACTCAGCCATGAAATCAATGTCATAAGGCTAGCAGCAGCATGATGAGTGGATTTAGGTACGACGATTCTAAGTGAAATAAGTCACACAGAAAAGGACACTTCTCATAAGGTGTCATTTATAGAGGGACTGTAAAAACCGTTACACTTGAACTGAATTACAAAACAGAACAGAGTCACACAAGCAGAAAACACACTATGGCTGCTTAACGGGAAAGGTGAGGTGGGGTGATACATAAAACAAGAGTTTCAAATTAGCTCAGATACCTTTCCATAAACCCAATATGTAACAGAGAAGACCTACTCCTTGCTCAGAGAACTGGACTCAACACGCCCGATTCACCGCACAAGAATATATCTGACTAGTAATAATCTTAAAACCTATGTATTGATATCTCTCTGTTAGTGTGTCAAGTGGGTGTAAAGCGGCATAAACACAGCCGTGAAAAGCAGCTAAACTCCATTATAAAAATAAATTACTTTTAAAAACCCATGAAACAAAGAGAGGGAAAGAGAGAGAAATTCTTACACAATTGGTTCAGGGGCTGTGATGCAACCTGAATTGACCATAACTAGACCCACTGCTGGATGAGACATAAGGGTGGACACTCTTGGGGCTGAGAGGTTTGGTGAGGTTGGGTGAGCAAACGCAGACCCTTTAAAGTAATACTGCGTGCTACCCATCGCATGGGTCCCAAATCTCCAGGTTCAAGGGCATCTTCCTAAATCAAAAACATGAATGAGAAACCCAGAAGATGGTACACCGTGTGATGGGGAAAGGTTTCTAAAATGCACCTCATTTCTCATCTTCTTGTGCTCGGGTTGGCCATTCCAGCCACTTTACTAGCAATCTCCCTACTTGGAGCATCAGCACCTTTAACCTCCTGTTCCGTACAGGTTGCAATTTGTCCTGAGGATGAACGGGAAGACGGGGAACCAATGAGAGACTAGCTCTTGGTGTTGGGACAGGCACAGGTCACTCTATTTTCCCATCAGGAAGAAGAATTAACCACAGGCTCAGCCTGCCCCCCGGAACCAGAACAGGACCTGAAGCCATCCTGCGCTTTTGCGGCCAGCTCCCTAAAAAAGCGAGTTGTAAAATGGAGCTTCAGGGCACTGCAATTCACAAACCTGCGGAGTTATAAATGATAACTCTCATCCACAAATATATTGAGGGAAGGCAAAGAAGAGGATTTGAAATCAAGGCAGAATTGCAGGAAACAGATTTCAGGAGGTAGATTCGAATCGCCTTTAAAGCACATGAAAAGCGGCAAAACGTTGACAATGATGCCCTTGGCCAAAAAGGGCTTATGCGTTTTTTCCTGAATATATTCAGGAAAAAACGCATAAGCCCTTTTTGGCCAACCAAGCAACCTGGAAAGGCAAATCAGCGCTACAAAGAAGTCTCGCTTCCCATCGGTCAAAAGGGCCATGCTGAAAAAAGTGTCAAAACCAGAAATGCAGGAAAGGCCATGGAGAAATGGGAGCCTTGCTACACTGATGGGCGGGATGTAAATTGCCAAGAGCCACTCTGGAGAAGGGTACGGTGTGTCCTGAAACATCTAAAAAACACAGCTTAGAGAGCATAGGGCACTTCCACGCATGGGGGTATAAAGTGGGAAAATTGAAAATCAGCAAGACACAGGCACCCCAAAGTTTAGGGCTGCTCTGTTGACAAGGACCTCCACTTCATTCCACCTTAAATATCCCAAGAAAGCGAAAAATGGATAAAGAAGTGGTGGTCCTTATGTACAATGGAATATCACTCAGCCATAAAATCAATGTCATAAGGCTAGCAGCAGCATGATGAGTGGATTTAGGTACGACGATTCTAAGTGAAATAAGTCACACAGAAAAGGACACTTCTCATAAGGTGTCACTTATAGAGGGACTGTAAAAACCGTTACACTTGAACTGAATTACAAAACAGAACAGAGTCACACAAGCAGAAAACACACTATGGCTGCTTAAGGGGAAAGGTGAGGTGGGGTGATACATAAAACAAGAGTTTCAAATTAGCTCAGATACCGTTCCATAAACCCAATATGTAACAGACAAGACCTACTCCTTGCTCAGAGAACTGGACTCAACACGCCCGATTCACCACACAAGAATATATCTGACTAGTAATAATCTTAAAACCTATGTATTGATATCTCTCTGTTAGTGTGTCAAGTGGGTGTAAAGCGACATAAACACAGCCGTGAAAAGCAGCTAAACCCCATTATAAAAATAAATTACTTTTAAAAACCCATGAAACAAAGACAGGGAAAGAGAGAGAAATTCTTACACAATTCGTTGAGGGGCTGTGATTCAACCTGAATTGACCATATCTAGACCCACAGCTGGATGAGACATAAGGGTGGACACTCTTGGGGCTGAGAGGTTTGGTGAGGTTGGGTGAGCAAACGCAGACCCTTTAAAGTAATACTGCGTGCTACCCATCGCATGGGTCCCAAATCTCCAGGTTCAAGGGCATCTTCCTAAATCAAAAACATGCATGAGAAACCCAGAAGATGGTACACCATGTGATGGGGAAAGGTTTCTAAAATGCACCTCATTTCTCATCTTCTTGTGCTCGGGTTGGCCATTCCAGCCACTTTACTAGCAATCTCCCTACTTGGAGCATCAGCACCTTTAACCTCCTGTTCCGTACAGGTTGCAATTTGTCCTGAGGATGAACGGGAAGACGGGGAACCAATGAGAGACTAGCTCTTGGTGTTGGGACAGGCACAGGTCACTCTATTTTCCCATCAGGAAGAAGAATTAACCACAGGCTCAGCCTGCCCCCCGGAACCAGAACAGGACCTGAAGCCATCCTGCGCTTTTGCGGCCAGCTCCCTAAAAAAGCGAGTTGTAAAATGGAGCTTCAGGGCACTGCAATTCACAAACCTGCAGAGTTATAAATGATAACTCTCGTCCACAAATATATTGAGGGAAGGCAAAGAAGAGGATTTGAAATCAAGGCAGAATTGCAGGAAACAGATTTCAGGAGGTAGATTCGAATCGCCTTTAAAGCATATGAAAAGCGGCAAAACGTTGACAATGATGCCCTTGGCCAAAAAGGGCTTATGCGTTTTTTCCTGAATATATTCAGGAAAAAACGCATAAGCCCTTTTTGGCCAACCAAGCAACCTGGAAAGGCAAATCAGCGCTACAAAGAAGTCTCGCTTCCCATCGGTCAAAAGGGCCATGCTGAAAAAAGTGTCAAAACCATAAATGCAGGAAAGGCCATGGAGAAATGGGAGCCTTGCTTCACTGATGGGCGGGATGTAAATTGCCAAGAGCCACTCTGGAGAAGGGTACGGTGTGTCCTGAAACATCTAAAAAACACAGCTTAGAGAGCATAGGGCACTTCCACGCATGGGGCTATAAAGTGGGAAAATTGAAAATCAGCAAGACACAGGCACCCCAAAGTTTAGGGCTGCTCTGTTGACAAGGACCTCCACTTCATTCCACCTTAAATATCCCAAGAAAGCGAAAAATGGATAAAGAAGTGGTGGTACTTATGTACAATGGAATATCACTCAGCCATGAAATCAATGTCATAAGGCTAGCAGCAGCATGATGAGTGGATTTAGGTACGACGATTCTAAGTGAAATAAGTCACACAGAAAAGGACACTTCTCATAAGGTGTCACTTATAGAGGGACTGTAAAAACCGTTACACTTGAACTGAATTACAAAACAGAACAGAGTCACACAAGCAGAAAACACACTATGGCTGCTTAAGGGGAAAGGTGAGGTGGGGTGATACATAAAACAAGAGTTTCAAATTAGCTCAGATACCGTTCCATAAACCCAATATGTAACAGACAAGACCTACTCCTTGCTCAGAGAACTGGACTCAACACGCCCGATTCACCGCACAAGAAGATATCTGACTAGTAATAATCTTTAAACCTATGTATTGATATCTCTCTGTTAGTGTGTCAAGTGGGTGTAAAGCGGCATAAACACAGCCGTGAAAAGCAGCTAAACCCCATTATAAAAATAAATTACTTTTAAAAACCCATGAAACAAAGACAGGGAAAGAGAGAGAAATCCTTACACAATTCGTTCAGGGGCTGTGATGCAACCTGAATTGACCATATCTAGACCCACAGCTGGATGAGACATAAGGGTGGACACTCTTGGGGCTGAGAGGTTTGGTGAGGTTGGGTGAGCAAACGCAGACCCTTTAAAGTAATACTGCGTGCTACCCATCGCATGGGTCCCAAATCTCCAGGTTCAAGGGCATCTTCCTAAATCAAAAACATGCATGAGAAACCCAGAAGATGGTACACCATGTGATGGGGAAAGGTTTCTAAAATGCACCTCATTTCTCATCTTCTTGTGCTCGGGTTGGCCATTCCAGCCACTTTACTAGCAATCTCCCTACTTGGAGCATCAGCACCTTTAACCTCCTGTTCCGTACAGGTTGCAATTTGTCCTGAGGATGAACGGGAAGACGGGGAACCAATGAGAGACTAGCTCTTGGTGTTGGGACAGGCACAGGTCACTCTATTTTCCCATCAGGAAGAAGAATTAACCACAGGCTCAGCCTGCCCCCCGGAACCAGAACAGGACCTGAAGCCATCCTGAGCTTTTGTGGCCAGCTCCCTAAAAAAGCGAGTTGTAAAATGGAGCTTCAGGGCACTGCAATTCACAAACCTGCGGAGTTATAAATGATAACTCTCATCCACAAATATATTGAGGGAAGGCAAAGAAGAGGATTTGAAATCAAGGCAGAATTGCAGGAAACAGATTTCAGGAGGTAGATTCGAATCGCCTTTAAAGCACATGAAAAGCGGCAAAACGTTGACAATGATGCCCTTGGCTAAAAAGGGCTTATGCGTTTTTTCCTGAATATATTCAGGAAAAAACGCATAAGCCCTTTTTGGCCAACCAAGCAACCTGGAAAGGCAAATCAGCGCTACAAAGAAGTCTCGCTTCCCATCGGTCAAAAGGGCCATGCTGAAAAAAGTGTCAAAACCCGAAATGCAGGAAAGGCCATGGAGAAATGGGAGCCTTGCTACACTGATGGGCGGGATGTAAATTGCCAAGAGCCACTCTGGAGAAGGGTACGGTGTGTCCTGAAACATCTAAAAAACACAGCTTAGAGAGCATAGGGCACTTCCACGCATGGGGGTATAAAGTGGGAAAATTGAAAATCAGCAAGACACAGGCACCCCAAAGTTTAGGGCTGCTCTGTTGACAAGGACCTCCACTTCATTCCACCTTAAATATCCCAAGAAAGCGAAAAATGGATAAAGAAGTGGTGGTCCTTATGTACAATGGAATATCACTCAGCCATGAAATCAATGTCATAAGGCTAGTAGCAGCATGATGAGTGGATTTAGGTACGACGATTCTAAGTGAAATAAGTCACACAGAAAAGGACACTTCTCATAAGGTGTCACTTATAGAGGAAATGTAAAAACCGTTACACTTGAACTGAATTACAAAACAGAACAGAGTCACACAAGCAGAAAACACACTATGGCTGCTTAACGGGAAAGGTGAGGTGGGGTGATACATAAAACAAGAGTTTCAAATTAGCTCAGATACCTTTCCATAAACCCAATATGTAACAGACAAGACCTACTCCTTGCTCAGAGAACTGGACTCAACACGCCCGATTCACCGCACAAGAATATATCTGACTACTAATAATCTTAAAACCTATGTATTGATATCTCTCTGTTAGTGTGTCAAGTGGGTGTAAAGCGGCATAAACACAGCCGTGAAAAGCAGCTAAACCCCATTATAAAAATAAATTACTTTTAAAAACCCATGAAACAAAGAGAGGGAAAGAGAGAGAAATTCTTACACAATTGGTTCAGGGGCTGTGATGCAACCTGAATTGACCATATCTAGACCCACTGCTTGATGAGACATAAGGGTGGACACTCTTGGGGCTGAGAGGTTTGGTGAGGTTGGGTGAGCAAACGCAGACCCTTTAAAGTAATACTGCGTGCTACCCATCGCATGGGTCCCAAATCTCCAGGTTCAAGGGCATCTTCCTAAATCAAAAACATGAATGAGAAACCCAGAAGATGGTACACCGTGTGATGGGGAAAGGTTTCTAAAATGCACCTCATTTCTCATCTTCTTGTGCTCGGGTTGGCCATTCCAGCCACTTTACTAGCAATCTCCCTACTTGGAGCATCAGCACCTTTAACATCCTGTTCCGTACAGGTTGCAATTTGTCCTGAGGATGAAAGGGAAG